>NC_090758.1:62669464-62684464 GCF_036898095.1 Palaemon carinicauda | reverse complement strand
TGCAGAAAAACTATTTATTATGAATATTTTAAAAAATTAAGTAGAAAAAAAGACCTTACATAAAAATTCATAAAAAAAATGTTATCCATATATACACAAATCATTTTAGGAATTGATTCTTGAATGTTTAGGACACATCTTGATGTATTTTGGATGAAGTCAGACCCATGGAGGTGAAGATCTGAAATGAGAAAAAAAGGGTAACTTTTTTTGGCCAAAAAAATTTGTCCAAATTTCATGAATTTTTTTGGGTACCCAAATGAAATAGGAAGTGGCTAATTTTTTTTAGGGAATAAACATATGTTATCCTAAAATAGAAATATGTAAAAAAATCTTCATTATTTTGTAAATTACATTTATATCAGGGGCCATATCTAAAGGTAATTTTTTGAGTACTTAGAAATTTCGTAAAAAATACATATATTTAATATATAATATGATATTTATGCAGGTAAAAATATACCAAAATATCACAAATTCTATAAGGAACAAGAATATATATAGATAGGGCAACTTACGCTTCGGATATGTCCACAAAATGGCCGCCAACCACACTGACTCAGACTCCCTAATCTGCCACTTGAAATGTAGGAAGGGTATGTCAATTTCAAGATGTTATTTACTAATCTAATTATTCTTGGATATGCATAAAAATTGTATGGTGGGTTGCTGGATAATTGTCGATTATTTTACGACTATGAAATTAAAATTCTGACCCAAAAAAATTTTTTTGAAGGGAAATAAAATCGAAAAAAAAAATGTAAAACAATATAATATTTTAGCTAAAAAAATTTGATGATATTCAATCAAAAAAGAAGTAAACAAAATTTTCCGACAAATAAACATCTAGAGGAATCATTACTCTGTGATAGTTCCTTAGAACGTAGTAATTTTGAAAGAAATGGGAAAAAACGAAAAAGTGCCAATCGCAGGAAAATCGAACACATACCTATATATATGCCATATCTGGCTAAAAATAAAGATAGGCATGGGTAGCCAGATCATCTAGAAACACTTTCCAACACTATAAAAATACAAGTTTTGCGACACTACTTGCCAATTCCTTACGGTAACATGACTAAGCAAAAAAATGCAAAACAAATAAAAAGGGGCACTCGCGGAAAAATGGCCAACATTCTTATATACGGCATTTCAGAAAAAAAAAATTCAGCCACGTACCAGGCAAACCATCAAGGCACATTTTCCGACAAATAAACATCTAAATGAATCATTACTCTGTGATAGTTCCTTAGTACGTAGTAATTTTGAAAGAAATGGGAAAAAACTAAAAAATGGCAATCACAGGAAAATCGAACACATACCTATATATACGCCATATCTGGCTAAAAAAAAAAGATAGGCATGGGTAGCCAGATCATCTAGAAACACTTTCCAACACTATAAAATTATAAGTTTTGCGACACTACTTGCCAATTCCTTACGGTAACATGACTAAGCAAAAAAATGCAAAACAAATAAAAAGGGGCACTAGCGGAAAAATGGCCATTCTAATATACGGCATTTCAGAAAAACAAAATTTCAGCCACGTGCTAGGCAAACCATCAAGGCACATTTTCCGACAAATAAACATATAAATGAATCATTACTCTGTGATAGTTCCTTAGTACGTAGTAATTTTGAAAGAAATGGGAAAAAACGAAAAAATGGCAATCACAGGAAAATCGAACACATACCTATATATACGCCATATCTGGCTAAAAAAAAAGATAGGCATGGGTAGCCAGATCATCTAGAAACACTTTCCAACACTATAAAAATATTAGTTTTGCGACACTACTTGCCAATTCCTTACGGTAACATGACTAAGCAAAAAAATGCAAAACAAATAAAAAGGGGCACTCGCGGAAAAATGCCCAACATTCTAATATACGGCATCTCAGATAAAAAAAAGACATGCACGTGTTAGCCCAACCATCAAGGCACACTTTTCTAACACATAAACATGAAAAAAAAAATCAATAATATACAGCAATTCCTTACTACGTAGTAAATTTTTACAAATATTGAAAAAAAACAGAAATTGGCAACCGCAGTTAAATACCCAATATACCAATAACTACGTCGTATCTGACAAAAACAATGTCACGCATGGGTAGCCAGATCATCTAGACACACTTTCCAACACTAAAAAAGCAAAAGTTTTACGACACTATTTGGCAATATCTTACGGAAAAATGACTTGGCAAAAAAATGAAAAAAAATGAAAAAGGGGCACTCGCGGTAAAAGGCCCAACATTCTAATATACGGCATCTCAGATAAAAAAAAAGACATGCACGTGTTAGCCCAACCATCAAGGCACACTTTCTAACACATAAACATGAAAAAAAAAATCAATAATATACGGCAATTCCTTACTACGTAGTAAATTTTTACAAATATTGAAACGAAACAGAAATTGGCAACCGCAGTTCAGTATCCAATATATCAATAACTACGTCGTATCTGACAAAAACAAAGTCACGCATGGGTAGCCAGATCATCTAGACACACTTTCCAACACTAAAAAAGCAAAAGTTTTACGACACTATTTGGCAATATCTTACGGAAAAATGACTTGGCAAAAAAATGAAAAAGGGGCAGTTGCGGTAAAATGGTCCTCGTGGTGATGAACGACATTTTAACTAAAAAAAATATCATGCACATGGTAGCCAAACAATCCACCAAGACTTTCCACAACTGATAACCTATACAAGTTGCACCATTCTACGACAATTTCATAATACGTAATAACTTTGATAATTATGCAAATTACCTTAGAAGGGTAAACTCGGTCGCGCTCGACCCCGACGCGTCTCAGAAATCGGGGAAGAAGTACAGCTACAGCAATGCACATCTGGACACTACTAGAGCGTGTAGGGGAGACACCTACTGCAGGTCGATCACCCACAAATTCAGTCACGGGGGTGAGTCACGTGAGAAAAACCTCTTTTTTTTTGACGCTCGGGGTCGCGGACGACCCACCGTACCTATCCAGGGTTAAGAGCTCGGCCAGTTTCTGGAGGCACCATGCAGCCGTCGTTCGTTAGGCATGTGTTATTTAGATAACAGAATGACTTCTAGTTTTTAATAGCTTTATTTATGTATTTTGATTATTTAGCTATTTTGGCAACTATTCTTGTAAAGTTTTGATAATGTGCATAATTTTTGTTTCCCCCTTTTCTCTGTCGATCGTATAGTTAGAGTTTCGGTGATTTAGGTAACCGAGATCTCGTATAGCCTAGGTAACCTTACCGAGACGTTTTACTATACGTTCAGACTTTCCCCGGTTACCCTCGTGTATTGTTATCATTCAGTGGAGACTGATACCTCCTAGAATGTTATGAAACATTACACGTCTCTTCGGAGACTTAAGGGTAATCTCTTTCCCTCTAAGTGTAGCCTCAGACTACAACCCTAATAGCCATGCCTTGAATTTTATTCAGACATGGCAAACTTAAGGTTTGCCCTGCCTCTTCCCTTAACCGTTGTTTGTGGTATACCATCAGGTTTTGGGATTTAGTCAGAATCTCAGAGTATTTAGTCTTATGTCGGCGACGCGAATGGGTTGTAGGATACCTTCATTCCCCTGCTGGCCAGGTGGCCGGCAATGGAGGTTAGCCCTCATTAGCCGCACTTGAAGTTACGATAGGATACCATCTTCTCCTTGCGACTAAAAGACTAGTCCTATGCCACAGTTCTCTGGGCTGAAGAGTAATTTTCTTTAGCCTAGGATACGTGGCACTGGAACTCTGTTTCTTCTTTGTTGAGAGGAGGCAGCAGTGCCCCCATCCCCTTAACTGTGTCGGCAATCTCTGGGATGGAGAACTGAGTCTCCCCTGTTCGCTGGGACTCTGCCGATACCGAAACAGTTTCTTTTACAGGTGGTAGGTCTGACAATTTTTGACAGTTCCTTTCACACTCGTTAAAGGACCCTGTTCCCTACCCCTCTGTCCACTTTTGATGGCTGAGCCATTGTCTTTCTTTAGGCCGGCATCTTGCAACCTTACCTTTGCTGGTAGGTTGCCGGAGCCAGCCAGACTCCGTCTCTAGTCATATCTTTGGCTGACGGCAGAGCATAGTGCCGCCAACCACATCGTCTGTTGGCAACTGCCGTCCCAGCCGGCAGCCATCTTGGCTTCCGGCGACCATGATGGCTGTGAGAGGGAAGTCCCTTCTGTTCCCAAGGTTCTTCAGTACTCCCTTAGATTGCTGCTACAGGTCCTGTTGCCGGGGTACTGTCGGCCAGGCCTGCAAAGATAGTGCTGACTCAGTTGGCACCACGCCGACTGTACTAGTACTGCTGGACTTGCCGGCCGGCACTGTATCGGCGGTACCTTGTCGGCAATAGAACTTTAGCTGCATGGAAGCCTGAATGGTACATTCTCCCCTTCTATTAGAACCTTCTTTCTGGAAAATGGCAGTCAAATTAGACTTTTACATCCTTAATTACTGTATACATTCACAGTAAGGAGTAGTCTTTTTTCCATGCTATCTCTCTCTCTCTCTCTCTCTAGCTAGCATGCCGGGTATGCCGGCAAGACCTAGCTATGCTGGCTACATGCCGGCTAAACTACTGTATATATTATACAGGCATCCAGTATATCTGCAGTATAGAATATACTGCAGATAGAAAACTACTATATAGTTTATACTAGTAGTTATTTCCAATATATTTTGGATATCCAACACAGGCATTTTCTGAGCCCAATCCTATATTGAATGAATATGATTTCTAAAATATCCTGATTAGAAATCAGTATTAGGATTATCCTACGATATTAAACACTTCAAGGCAGGAGTAATACACTCCTAACCCTTAAAGGGTAAGCCTTTTTCCTTGAGTCTCCCCGATCAGGAAACTCTATATTTTATTATAGTAGGAAGACTAAAGCAAATAGGCTGAGTGGGATATACAAATATATGTCTTTATTTTCCTAGTCCAGCTGGCTTCATGCTAGATGGACCATACTGTCATATGGTACTATGAAGGCAGCATAATGACTAGACTACAATACATGATGTACAGTAGCCAGTAAATTACAATATAGACTTACTGCAATTAGAAAACTACAGTACCATGATACAGTAGTATTTATGACATACCTTGGGTACCCTTGTACGAGCATTCTGCTGGTACCGTTCACATATTGAATGAATAGTTTTCTTCAATATTCTGATCGAGAATCAGTCATCCTGACCCCACAATATTAACATTATTTTGGGACAGTGATTTGATACTTTTCTACCCCTAGGGGTAAGAGTCCTTCTTCTTGGAGTTACTCTATAGAGAAATCTCCATGTAGTTAATACTGAGGGGAGGCAACAGCATTTGCTCATAGGGGTACACAAGTATGTATCTCCTACTATCCCTTTATAGCTTACTATCCTAAGCTACTCTATTGTAAAGGACATTTGCATGTTGATTGTCAAGGAGATAATCCATTGTATACTCATTTGGTTTCCTTTCTTTACAGGAGTAATACCACATACCTTGTGCTGCAGTCCTCTTCAAGGCCAAGAGTAAGTATTTTTACGGTCATAATACTTGCAGGTTTCATGCCTCCTGCAATATTATTTCCGGATCCCTACTTTATTGGAATCCACAGTTTGCAATATATGTCGGACATTAATGTCCGGAGGTTTTGAAAATCCCAAGTCTACAGAGACTAGGGATACAGCTCAATATAAATTACGCAACTGGGTGAGAGGCTTTCAAAAGATCTCTCCAGGACCTTTCCTACCTAAGGATGGGATGCGTAAGCTACTATTTCCGGAAGCAAGTGAGGAAACAGTAGTGCCTCAGGAGCTAACTACATCCCCTGACGGCTAGAAAACCTTTGGGATTAAGGGCAAGAAATGCCCCAAGGTAGAAGAGGAAAATGTTGCGTCGGAATTTCCTCCGCCTGTGCTGGCTTTAGAGCCATCGATGTCGACATCTTCGTCTTCTACCCCTAATTTGAATAATGTTGTACATTTATGTATCCAACTGAAGAATCAAATAGAGAGCATTCGTAGACAAAACGAAAAGCAGGAAGTAAAACGTAAGATATATCCTCTTGTCGCTTCCCAGGGGTCAGTCATTTCATGAAGGGTTGGCACAGATCCGGGGAATAGACTACAATAGGAATAGATTTTCTTGTTTGGTGACGTTTATCTTGATTTTTTTTTAAACTAAGTTATTTTGGGACATAAGCAAGTTACTAAAACCAGTGAAGGTGGACTGCTGACAAGTGCCATCTCTTCTTCTTCGCTAGACAGAGGATGGCCAGTATCACTTGATTTATGTGAGGCGATCTCGAGCCTTGTCAATTTAGGCATCTCATTACAACTTCGCTGGCTAAAACCAGACGGATGTGGATTGAGCAGCGAAGTTCCAGTTTCTTCAGAGATATAAGAACTGCCATGGCTTTCAGAAAATTGATGTGGAAGGTCTTGAAGAGGGGAGACCAGGTTCCCTGGACTTTCCGATGATGAGAGTGACCTCCCCACCCCTCTTTTGAGGCGTCCGTGTGAACGGTGAATGCCGGTGGAGGTGGTTTCAGAGGTGCCTTGCTCTTCAGGTTCTTGGCTTCCGACCATGGTTTGAGTAGTGATCGCAGACGATTTGGAATCGGTCTTTGTAGATCTCTTCAACCGTTTAATGCGTAGTTCCTCCAAACTCCTGATGCATCTTTTAATTGTGCTTTCAATATTGGATCTGTCACTGAGGCAAACTAAAGGGGCCCCAACACTCTCTCTTGTTACCTTCTTGATATCCTGTCGGATTGAATAAGTCCCTTGACAGATCCTGCTATCTCTTTCCTCTTCTTTGATGGAATGGAAAGGCACTGTGACTGTAAATCCCAGTGGACGCCCAGCCGCTGGAACTTTTGAGCTGGAGATAGACGAGACTTTTCCAAGTGGATCTTGAATTCTGAGTGTTCCAGGAACTGTATCACTTGTTTGGAGGCTTGTCTGCACTCTTCCTCGGATACTGCCCACACCAGCCAGTCGTCCAGGTAGGCTACTACCTGTATCCCCTTTAGGCGTGGTTGATGAATGACTGCATTCACAAGCTTGGTGAATACCCTTGGGGCTATGTTTAGACCGAAGGACATGGCTCTGAAAACGTACTTTCTTTTCTGTAGCTTGAACCCTAAGTAGGGGGAAACTTGACGGTTGATTGGAACATGCCAGTATGCATCCGTCATGTCTATAGAGACTGTGTATGCCCGTTTGGGCAAAAGAGTCCTTATGTGTTGAAGCGTCAGCATTCTGAATTTGTGGTTCACTATGAACTTGTTGAGTGGTGATAAGTCCAGAATGACTCTGAGCTTTTCCGAATCCTTTTTCGGAACACAAAATAGCCTTCCTTGGAATCTGATGGACTTTGCCTTCTGTATAACTCTTTTGTTCAGGAGTTCCTGAACATATTCTTCCAGAATCGGGGTTGAGTGCAGGAAAAATTGAGGAAAGTTTGGTGAAGTTGAGCTCCAACTCCACCCTAGTCCGTTCTTGATTGGGCTGTGGGCCCAGGGATCGAAAGTCCAATGATCCCGGAAGAGGAGAAGTCTCCCTCCTACCGATAGCATCTCACTTGGAGTGCTGGTTAGAGGACTTGCCTCCTTGGCCAAGTCCACGTTTTTTACCCCTACCTCTGAAGGGGCGTCTAGAGGATCCTCGAAAGGAACCTCGAGACTTTGGCCTAAAAGTCGTCAATTGGCTTTCAAAGACTGGGGTGAACACCGGCGATTGGGTCGACAGCGTTTGGGGCACCAGTTGGAAGATGGTGGTTGGTTGTGCCACCGTCTGGGGCACCGTGGCCACGGGAAGCTGTTGCTGTTTTCTAGGCCGAGAGGGCACTCTTGGTCGTTTTGATTCATTCTTCAGCTGGGGACCCTTGTCAGCGGAAGATTTGCTTTTTGAAGACAAGCCCCACTTGGAGAGGAGAATTCTGTTCTCCGTAGCGGCTTTGTCCACGACCTCTTTGACCACTTCACTTGGGAATAGGTCTTTTCCCCAGATATAGGAGGCTATGAGCTTCCTTCGTTCGTGTCTCACCGCAGCTGAGTCGAACACAAACTCTCTACAAGTCCTTCGGGCTTTGATAAAGGTGTACAAGTCTTTGGTGACTGTCGCCAAATGGGATTTGGCGAAGACCATGTACATATCTGGGGTGTCCGGGATGCTTGCCATAGTCTCTAAGCCAGTCTGCAGAGACATGGAAGCAGCAAGACGTTCTTTAGTGTCTTGTTCCCTGCACAGGAGAGACTCTGACAGCTTCGGGAGGTCTTCGCCGAACTGTCGTCCAGCAATATCTGCCTTCAGCTTCCCAACTGTGAAGGTGTTATAAACATCCTTTCAGTCTTTATCATCTGATGGAAAAGCAAGGGAAAAGGGTCTACACTCCTCCAGTGTAGGGCAAGGTTTCCCTGCTTCGACTGCCTTTAAGGCTGCCTTAAACCCCTGGTCCATGAAGGGGAAGGCACGTTTGGGGTCAGCAATAAAGGACTGGTGCTTTTTGCTGAGAGCCGGCACCTTAGAACTAGTAAAGGCCCTCTCTTTCAAGGTGGTTGTATATAAGGCCTGAGCCTTAGAGAGTTCGAGGACAATCGTCGCCTTCGGCTCTGTTTCCTCCTTAGAGCCAGGTTCCGTCCTTAGACAGACATAGCAGTCCGGGTAGGCCCCTTTGCTGGGCCAAAACTCAGTTTCCTCTATTGGGATAGTGCCCAGTTTCTCCGAGAGGAAGATCTTCCCCCCCCCCGACATTGGCATATGCTCTGCACATCTCCAAAGGTTAACGTCAGAGAAAGTGGGGAGATCCTTGACGTTTAGCTTCTTCGGGGCTAAATGTATTGCAACCAGCTGATGCATTTCCGTCCGATGAGAAGCTTCTTTCTCGGACGATTTCTTCTGAATGTCCTGCATCATAGACAGCAGTGAGTGCAACGTACTCATAATGGAGTCTAAGTGGGGTGCAGTAGATGAAGTCGAAGGCACCGACTCAGTCAACGTGGCTGATGATACTGAAATCGTTTCGGTCTTATCGACTTTAGCCTCAGGAGGTACGTCATCCTCCTGCTCCAGTTCTTCTAGTAGGAGACCGTTCTTAGTCTCCTCTGAGACAACCGACATGTTGTCATCTAACTGGATGCCCTTTAAGGCTCCCGAAACATATATATATATATATATATATATATATATATATATATATATATATATATATATATATATATATATACATATATATATATATATATATATATATATATATATATATATATATTCAAATAAGCCATATATTTTTTATACATTAACGTCTGGAATCTCTTAACTACCTCGGCATCAGAGCCCCAGGCGAAATCACACAAAGACAAGAGCTTGATATAGGTATATATATCTATCTGAACCTACTCACAATATGCCTCAGTATGCAGATAGTTTGTACTTAACTCTGAAATCTGAAGCCAAAACCTTTCCTGGCCATTAAATATGTCATGAACACTATACAGTAGTCCCTCTCTTTCTCTTTTTGAGAGCCTGGCCTTGAGTCCTAATCTATTCTGCAGAATTATAGTCACTATATTAAATAGGTGTAAGCTTGGCTATTTTTCACATTACCTAATCTAATTCGTCTACTTTGGCTGTAGCGTGAAGGTGCATCTCAAGGAATAGTCTAGCCTTCTATTTACTCACCTAACTATGCCATAAATTATCATATTTTCATTCAGCTTCTCATGTACAGGCATCATCCCCTCAGGGTCTTAATTTCATTCTCTTTCTTCATTATTCCGTATGTCTGACAATTCTGAAAGCAGACTAACACAAGAGCGAGAAAAGGATTATGAGTTGGAAAAATTAATAAACCAATCTAATAAAAATAACGAACTATTAGGGGTTTAGCATTGTCTTTCTATTGTTTAAATGACTAAATAAAAAATATGGTTCCCTATTCTGCTATTCTTATGCATTAACTATTTTGAAAACATATAAAATTGATTCACATATTCATGAACAAAAGCTTTATTACAATGATAATTTTCCAAATACCGATTTTAGGCTTAAATCAAAGAGAAACCTTGTTTATAATACATCTCCTGTGGCCATATATAAAATCTTATAATCATAGCATGAAGCTTTATAAGTTCCTTTATCAAAGACTGTGAAAATACCTTAGTATACACATGTTTGCCTAAACTCTAGCAAAACCACATAAAGTGTTAATCACCCAATCATATATCTGGTGTAAACTACTTGGCGGGACTGCTTTGACCCCCTTACCTCCACAACCCCAATCCAGTCCCCCATTGACAATAGAATATAAATTCTTTCAAAGTGCACGCTGAGTCCATCTATTGGCAGAACAGGGAAGCAGTCCTGAGATATCCTTGCAAAGCCCATGACGTCATAACTGGGTGACACCATTATCAGCGAGGGTCGAAAATACAGTGCACTTGGATTATGATATTTTTATTAGGAATCAAATTACTTTCATACATATGGAGCATATGCATATACATAATTGATAGGATTATGCATTATTATAATGAAAATATGATAAACATATCAAGAAACATAACCATTTGAAGAAAAAATTGACAACCTTATTCCCCCATTTAGTAAAATTGAACCGTCCACCAAGTAGTTGAGTGTTTATAGTGACATCTATTGGTGCTCAAATTAATCACCTTAAACCAGACTTTAATGTCCTTATTTCGTAAAACTGACATATGACATAGATTTTTGTCTTGACCCCGAGAGCTGCTCTTCCTACACTAAACTATGGAATGACAATTGGCGGAAACGACCATTACTTTGATTACGGGATTTTGAACTTAATTTACGTATATTATAAGACGTCTTTGCTTTTGAATAGAAGAAATATGTCAATAAAAGATGTTCTTTATTAGGACGATGAATCTTAGAATCATAGCTGTTGATTAGTATCGATATTATTAATGAAACATTAAAGGAAGCAGTTTAAAACAATCATGCCTGCCACGATATAAGACTATCTCTCTCTCTCTCTCTCTCTCTCTCTCTCTCTCTCTCTCTCTCTCTCTCCACAACTTAGGCTATGAAATTTAGATATATAGATTTAATTTCCACCAAAATTACAGTTGTTATATGTTTATAAAACTCGAGTATAATCTTATTTTATACTTTTGGACGAGTTTAATATGTTTAATGATTTATGCACATAAATATTACCTACTGTAGAGGTCAGTATTGAGGGATCATGATACCGTCTTACAAATAAGAATAATAATAATAAAGACAACAACAACAACAACAACAACAACAACAACAACAACAACAATAATAATAATAATAATATTAATAATAATAATAATAATAATAATAATAATAATAATTAATAACAAAGACCCCTAAGACACAACAACAACAACAACAACAACAACAATAATAATAATAATAATAATAATAATAATAATAATAATAATAAGAGAAATACACTTACATAGTAATATTTATTGACTTAGAATTATGTTATTAATCACTCACATCAAGTAAGCATTAAGTATTATGCATTAAGCAGTGTGTAATATGTATTACCAACCTTCAAAGACCCATATTAAAGCACATATTGACTTGGCTCCACCCACTTTTTCTCCTCTTTCTCATTGTAATTGAAAAAAAAATATTTGAGAACAAGAATGAATTATTAATATTGAATTTAGATATATAGAAGAATATCTCAGAACAAATCCTATGAATTAGGAAGCATTTGAATAAGACTAATTAGAGACAGGAAACAGACGAATTTTGATTATAAAAAGCATATTTGGTGAGTAAAGTGAGAAATAAACCATTTTTGAAGGCGATGAAAGATCGTGAATAAACTCGCGTTTGGCTCCCTTATATATTATTCATCATGTCCAACGAAAGCTCTTATGCAAGACCTTTTTTTCCTGCACTACAAATTAAATGCTGTGATTGGCTGGGAGAAGTCGTCGTTCTCAAATGTGATTGGACATCATCAACTCCTGGATTTTAGTTTAAATCTGAAACAGTGTTTGTTCTGAATAAGGGATTTGTTGACAAAGGACCTCTATATGATTTCAAAAGAGTAGTTGAATGTGTTGGATATATATATATATATATATATATATACATATATATATATATATATATACACATATATATATATATATATACGTGTGTGTGTTTGTGTGTATATCAGTATACAATGCAAATAATTTTTGTTTTTAATTGAAAAATCAAATTAGCTATTTTGTGTTTTTATTTTAAGTTTTATTTTGATTTTCATTTGTTTCCAATACCATTCTTATTCCTCCAACAATTCCTCAAACTCATATAGGTAAATTTTAATTCTATATCGTCCACTATATCTACAATTCTACATGCTCAACGTCACATAGTTATGTAGATACCTTCATATCTTTTATTATTGTTTCTTTTGCCATGGTAACTGAGAAACTTTAGATACGAGTTGAATTGTCCCATTCACTCTGTGATGGATGACACATAGAGGAGTTCTTGGAGAAAAGAGACCCATAATTATTGTGTTGGCGAATTTGAATTTTCTCGCTTCAGAAATTCGGTTGCATTAGTCTTTAGTTTGGGTACAATGTCTTTGGAGGTAGTTCTTAGTAATATATCTTTATATAACACCAAAAATTATGATTTTGAAAGTGTTTACACAGACTGAAAAATTATGAAGCATTGTGCAAAATATAATCGTAAAAATAAAAGGAGGAAAAATAATCAAAAAAAGAACTCTCCTCTTGATAATGGAAAATATGGCAATTGAAGTTCAATGATGTGAGGAAGAACACAATAATGTGACTATATACACAAACACACTTGAAAACACACGCACTTACATATATACAAAAACCACAAATGCAACCATTTCTAGTCTATCTCATAAGAAAGGCCTCAGATATGTCCTAATTCATGTTTGGGCTTTGGTCATTTTCCATCATCACGTGACCACTGCAGATTGGTGATGGCGGCAGATTTTTATATAATCGGTCATAGCACCCTTTTATACATCCATTATATATATATATATATATATGTATGTATATATATATATATATATATATGTATATATATATATATATATGCTGTATATATATATATATATATATCTATATTATATATATATTATATATGTAATATATATATATATATATATATATATTTGTATGTGTGCGAGTGTCTTTTCATGTTAATGTAGTTGTGAATCTCTTGAAACTACTGGTAAATAAAAGTGAACAACAAGAGACAGTAATCATATTTTAAAACAATTGCAAAAGATAAACACCAAAGTGTTGTAAGAGATGTTTGCCTCAAAAAGTTCCCTGGATGAGATTTGCTCAGCCAAAATATTCTGCAGAAACCTCATCATTTGTCACTTGAGATGGATCAACGTTCCGTCAGTAGATGGAGCTGACAGATATTCCTCCTCTTGTGAAAGAGACCTTTAGGAAAGCAATACTATATTGGATGTCTCTTGGTTTAGGATATTGGATAGACAACATAGAGTAACATTGTTATTTTACCTTTTTTATTAGTACTGTAGAGTGATTTCAAATAATCTCTCTCTCTCTCTCTCTCTCTCTCTCTCTCTCTCTCTCTCTCCTTTATTGTTTATACCATTTGTTGTTATTGTCCCTCCTCTACATTTATTTCCTTTCCATTCTCTCCAGACGAAAGGTCGGGACACACAGACACATGGGAGGTTCCTGAATACAGCTTGCATAGGAATATCCCATAATGCAGAATCAGCCATGACTCAAAGAGAAGAATTCCGATTTCAATCATACCAAAACATTGTTCTAGAATAGAATATTCTAGTTGGATTCGTATGACTGCCATAGAGATGTATTTTGTAGTTGTATTTGATCGTTATAGTTTCCATTTGCATTCTAGATTTTAAAAGAGGGTTATTATTGAATATGGTTATCGTATTTACAAAAAAGATTTACATAAAATTTAGTCATTCCTACAATAGGATTATATTCTTGGTATTGTAATTATTATTTTGATTACTATTTAGTCCAAAGAGAGGTGGTATATATGTATATTCATATTTGTTGTACGACTTACTCATCAATGGAGAATCAAAACGTATTTTTAATAGACTCTACAATAATGTCCTTATGTCAAAAGACCTACACAATCAATTCTTATCATTAAGTAAATTTTATTTATCTAGAATTAAATCATCAAACGATATTATTTTGAAGAAATATCGAATCAACTATAACAATCTTTATTCTCAAGGGAATATAGGAATTCAGGAAGAGATTGTCTGAGAAACATCACCTAAAACTTATCTCTAAAAAGAGAAACATTACCTGTACTTATCCATCTACAATTACCTGTTTATCTGATGCATTCAATAATTATTCAAAGCGCGTGAAACCCTGTAATTAACCAGCTAACGGCATTTGTTGACTAGGAGAAAGCTTTGGATTCCGTCAAAATTTCAGCAGTATTGAGAGCCATCAGTCAATCTATTAGCAACGAACAAAAGATGTTTATAGAAACATAAAAGCAAAACAGAATGTACAACGAATAAGTATAGAACAATAATACATTATTCAATTTTAATTAAAGACCATTATGATACATTGGCTCTAAGTACAGTGGAATTCAATGCTTAAACAATATTGTGCTTTGTCTTACCAGTATTGTAGGAGTAATTGTTCATAATGTTTGCAATACTTTTCATGGAACAAAGTTTTTATTTGCAATATTTCAGGACCAATGGTGCGAGTTCACTGCTGAAACAGTTGGATGATCACTAATTGAATTTTGCAATAAGGATATATTGGCTTTGCTTTGTAAACATCAACAGATTCAATGACATTAGCAAATAAAGGTACATTGCAGCAGATTGGTTATTGTTCAGATTAGAAAACAGTTGTAGGCACAAAAAACACACACACATTATACACAAAAATGAGTTAACACACACAATACTTTACAAACTCCCATATATACTTGCGCATGCACACACAAGC
>NC_090758.1:62661964-62664464 GCF_036898095.1 Palaemon carinicauda | reverse complement strand
GGTTTGTTCCCATCTTTAGACTTTTGGCCTTAGTTTTCACTAAATGTCTTATCCCTTAGTGTATCAGTCCCATCTTGATAAAATAACATTTAAACCTTTAATTATAATAAATATATTTCTTCTATATATATTTGGTCAATTCTTTCTCCAATCCTTCAATTTCCGAATTTTGTTCATGAAAATTCCCAAACGTCAATCTCCATCTCCGTCGAAGTTGTCCATTTGGGAAGTTATGCAATATGCAACCAAGAGGAATTTTACTCAGTTGGACATCCAATGTTTTATTATGCTAATCAGAAGAAGAATAATATGCATTGCATTACTGTATTCATGTATTCTAAAAAATAAAATTCTTTCTGTTTCGCCTGCTTCGAAAGAAAGAGAGAGGAAAGGGGGATTGTGTGTTCGAAGGTTCTGAAGCCTAGAAGTAAATATTCCATCTGAATATATTATTGTCCTCGTGATTAAGAGACTTTGCTTATTTAGTTGATATTTGATAACTTCTGAGGCCTCAATGTAAATTTCTCTCACCTTTTCGAAGTTCAAACGAAATGAGGTTAAAGGTCAAAGGTCAAAGGTCACTCAAATTTTCCTCTACCTCATTCAAATTCTAAAGATTTTAAATGCACCAATTTGGATCTCTCTCTCTCTCTCTTTCTCTCTCTCTCTCTCTCTCTCTCTCTCTCTCTCTCTCTCTCAACTGAGAATACCTCTACAGCTTATAAACCTGTACAATTTCAACAGAGCCATTCAAACGAACAAAGAAATTCAATTTCGATGAAGGTAAAAAATCATTAACAAACAAATGAACAGTTGTGGAATTAGGGGAACAAAAATATGAACAATTGAAATAAATATAAATACCAAATTAAAACATAGATAAACAAAACTGTACAAAACAACATTTCTTGACCCATCTCTAAGCAAAACATATCTGGAATAAACAAAAATCTTCCCTATCATTTCCTTTGGAATTTCTGTTTTTTTTACAAAACAAAAAGAACGAAATTCATTTCACTGAATTCAACGGAGCAAATGTATTTTGATGAGACGGATTTCAAGGCTAAGAAATATATGAAGTGGATGACAATGTATTAAAATATGTCATTTCTTCTTCGATATTTTTAGGTGATAACGAATCTTCCTGATTCCGAATTTGCAATGAGTTTATATAATTAATTTAACATTTTATATTATAATGTTTTCATTTACGTTTTTCCTTGTAGTTTATTTTTATTATAATCCAGGTTTACCTTCATATAAACAATGTTTCTGTATCTAGTATTTGAATTTTTTGATGAACGTATTTTCTCATGTTTTTCTCTCAAATGGATAGTGATAAGTGACTAGTGATGTGTGCTTAAGTGTCTCTGTATGTATATTTGGTTTTAATTTCATACATGAATATTCCTTGTTACATCAAATATCAGATATGCAGAGGAAATCCTTCTTTATAGACCCTATTTTAATTTTGTTTGATCAATTAAAAAATAAAAATAGAATCTGCCCGACTGACTGAGGACCCCTGATGCAGAGATCAATCCAATGAGACCTGTCAAAAGAGGCCCTTCCATACGAGGCACATCTCAAGAGTTCGTCTGAGGAGAGACTTGGATCAGATCTTCTCTTCTTCTTCTCCTTATTTCCTGTGGGAATCAACGAGCAACTTCTTCAAAGTTGCAATTCTCATTCTCAACTTTATTCGTTTCTTAAGTGGCATTTACCTTCCCTCGCTCCCTTTCCATTCAAGTGTTAGGCAATTTGAGCCGTAATCTATGACTTCTTAAAGGTTGTTTTTAGTTTGCTTGTTTTTTTAACCAAGATAAAATCTCTCTTTTAAGATCCTTTTTTGATGGTTGATAAAAGGGAAAATCTATCTCAGATGATGGAGGGATAGAGGTTGGTGGAATAGACTCCATCTTCTTATATGATTTAGATGTCATCCAAAGTATCCGAATTTGGAGGTAAAAAAATATATCTGATGATTGATATACATTTTTTTCAACATTTTATTGAATCCTGTTCGTTGAAATTAAATAACCTTTCACATGATATTTGATAGTAAAAAATTATACTACTACTACTAATACTCCTACTATTACTACTACTACTGCTACTAATACTAATATTACAACTACTACTACCACTACCATACAATTCTGGGCAATAATAATAATAATAATAATAATAATAATAATACTTTAGGAGCATCTTTCTTGTTAGATATGAAATCTCAGAAAATTCTGTAATAACAAAAGTAAAAATCTGATCTTTCCTTCGAAATAAATAACCGTGACAAGAAAAGGAGGATATCCAGATCTTATCTAATCATCTTCTTTTATTTCAACGAGAGAGAGAGAGAGAGAGAGAGAGAGAGAGAGAGAGAGAGAGAGAGAATAACCCAACTGTAAAAGAAAGAAGTCAAAGGAAAAGAAAAACATCAAGATGTGAAAAGATATTTTGCTTTCATTCAAGATGAGGAAACTAGACACTTCCACTG
>NC_090758.1:62654464-62656964 GCF_036898095.1 Palaemon carinicauda | reverse complement strand
TAATCCATAGCTAGAAATCTTACTAATATTATATCATTGAAAAGCCTTTAGTATTTACAAGTAACTGTTACTTAAAAAAAAAAAAAAAAAAAAAAAAAAAAATGCAGGTGTGGAGGGTTGAGTTTCATCCTATTTTTATTTTTTTTAGTTTGCCAAATCCAGAGAGAGAGAGAGAGAGGGAGAGAGAGAGAGAGAGAGAGAGAGAGAGAGAGAGAGAGAGAGAGAGAGAGAGATATTGTACTGGTTGTTTGTTGTGAGAAAGACTGTTGGTATAAATGAGGTTGTTTGTTCATGTTTTAGCTAGGTTAGGAAAGTGGTGCATATCTTGGGAGAATGATTGTTTTTTATTTGACTGCAGCAAGAGTCAGTTCTGTGTGAATGCTTCATTACTACTATCTTTTTTTTACCATCGTGGAAGTGTTTGATTTTTTTTTGAGTAAGTACAATTTTTTTTATATTTGCTTGTCATGATTGTGAATGATAGGAACAGTTTATTATTCATCTTTGATTATAGTGCGATAGTTTAGTTAGTTAGGAGTGTTCGTAAGTGTTTTTATTTTTTATTTTGGCAGGCCGTAATTCCTCCTTTGGAGAGATTTTCTTTGAATGTGAAATAGTTTGTTGACGACCTGGCTTATAATAAGAAACTTGACACGACTGCTCGGATTTAGATATTTGATGGTGACCCGGACCGAATTTACATCTGATTGCTGTTGATGATGATGATGATCATGATGACGATGATGATAATGATTAAGATGATGATGATGATTGAGATGATGATGATGATGATGATGATAACCCTTTTACCCCCAATGGACGTACTGGTACGTTTCACAAAACTCATCCCTTTACCCCCATGGAAGTACTGGTACATCCTTGCAAAAAACTGCGGTTTACATTTGTTTGCATATTTTTGATAACTTTATGAGAAACTTCGGGCATTTTCCAAAAGAATGACACCAACCAGACCTCTCTATGACGAAAATTAAGGCTGTTAGAGCAATTTAATATGGATAAAAGGATGTTTTCAAGACCTTTAAGTAGTGCCTAAAATGGGTGTACTGTTGGCAATTAGATTTATTCATGTTAATTATAAATAAGAATACCAGCAGGATTTCAGAAACCTTTTTTTTCATATTAAAATTTCATGAGTTTCTCTAGAAAATAAAAAAAAAAACTATTTACAACTGTAATGTTGTAGAAAAAATCAGAAAATATCAACAGGTGTTTACAAATAATATATTACACAAAGATTGAAAAAACATGGAGCCTGAATAAACGTTAAATAAAGACTTAAATGCGAAACATTTACTAAATAAGTTAGTAAAAGCATTGTTAATAGAGAACTGAAAATTGAATATAAAAAAAAATATTGGAATAATTAAATACTTATATAAGTAAGTGAGGGAATAGCAAAAAAGTCTGGATAATTCAATAAAGAAAAAAAAAAATTCGCAAAAATAATAAATTAAGAATAAAAAAAAAGAAATGAGAAGTCTCAGGAAATTTCCCAAAATATATCATCAAAAAATAAGATTAGTAATGATATCGACTTGCAGGAAATATAACAAAGCAGTTGATGATTTCAAAATGAAAAGACAAAGGAAATGTACTTTGTTTGCCAACAGTCCAAAACACAACCTGGAATTAATATGACACGTAAATGAGACAAAGGAAATATAACCGTTGTGTTTCGTGACAAAGGGAGAGACAATTCGGTTTTGATACATTGGTAAAAGAATTTAAAGTAAATATCACTGTTAAAAGATCTTAATATATATCCTTATGTGCACATAATTATTTATTTGTAGATTGAAATATATAAGAGAATAAACTAAAAAAAAAAAGAAAAAAGAAAAAAAGAAAAAAAAAAACGTACGCATCTGTCTAGCAGATCATCGGGCCTAGGGCATATAAACTCTCGTACAAATTTTTCTCTTCACCAATAAAAAGGACCATTAAGATCTCCTGTGGGTAATATTCCCTGAGGCTCAAACAAAATTCCAGAAACACTTCTTCTTATCCAGGATAATTGCAAGACGTGTTCGCAGTACTTCTGGGAGCCTTAACAAAGGTGTTGCCCACACGCGAGCAAGCATAATATCACGAGTTCAATTTCAAGATGATATCGTGTTTACTTTATTGCTTCTGATGATTTCATATTCGTTATAGATGTGAATACATACTTACAAAACTGCTCACAAACACTCATACACAAGCACATACATAAACACACAGACACACACACACAAGCAACTAGAATAGAGAATGTAAAGCAAACCCTGGTTCAATGATGATTGTAGTCGTGCATATTTGGAGAGGCAGGAGGTCTATCATCTTTGAAAATGAATACATTTGACTATGACTTCTTATTGAAGCTCTTGGACTTATAGCATCCTGCTTTTCCAACTAGGGATGTACCTTAGGTAATAATAATAATAATAATAATAATAATAATAATAATAATAATAATAATAATAATAATAATAATAATAAT
>NC_090758.1:62644464-62649464 GCF_036898095.1 Palaemon carinicauda | reverse complement strand
AATAATCACTATTGCATATGTGAGCCTGCATCCTGTTAAGTCAACGCAGCGAGATATAGAACAACCTCACCACAACAACAACAACAACAACAACATCATCGTCAACCCAGCAGGGACTACTCCAGTAACTGGCATAGGCAGTACGGAGAGAGTACGGATGGCGGCATATACAGTTATCCGGTGGAGTAAGAACTCACTTTTAAAATTCGGCAGCGGATGCCGACGGATCTTGCCCAAATTAGGCATATATACCCAAGGATGCCCAGGATAGAGTACGCATACAGTACAGATCACTGACATCTATGAGTAGGTATGATTTGGGCTTTAGAATTAAACTGCAAGCATCCCCCCACCCGTCTCTCTCTCTCTCTCTCTCTCTCTCTCTCTCTCTCTCTCTCTCTCTCTCTCTCTCTCTCTCTCTCTCTCTCATAACTTTTTATAGGGAGAAATAAGAATTGTGTTCCCAAAATACTTCTGTATTTGATCATATCCTGTCTTCATAATCTGCAGTAAATATTAAATGATATGATCATAATCTAGATATCAAATTGATGTGAGACCAACTAGCTCTGATTAATCCAAAATTCAAAACACTCATGTTAATGAAATCAAATTTAATATTGACATATTTTCATGAACAGCAAAACTATGATGGTTATTTCAAGTTACTGATCGTATTGAGGTATTAACAGTTGTTTCATGAAGCAGTCAACTTTTCATGAAATATGACGGGTAAAAGGCTAAATAATTATTTCAGATAAAAAGTATTGCATAAACTTAGCAAAAATGTGTTATTGATTAGAAAAATATTGGTAACGTCCAAGAAAAAAATATTTCGGAATTTAGACTAAAGGTTGTCAAAAAATCATTCAGCGACCTGGATGCAGAGGAGTGCATTTTTATTATTATTATTATTATTATTATTATTATTATTATTATTATTATTATTATTATTATTATTATTGTTATTATATATATGTATGTATGTATGTATATATATATATATATATATATATATATATATATATATATATATATATATATATATATATATATATATATATATATCTATATATATATATATATATATATATATATATATATATATATATATATATATATATATATATATATATACAGTATATCTGAACCTACTTACAATATGGCTCAGTTCATAGATAGTTTGTGCTTAACTCTGAAGTCTAAAGCCAAAACCTTTCATGGCCATTCAATATGTCATGAACACTATGGTCCATCTCTTACTTTTTTTAAGAGCCTGGCGTTAAATCTTAATATATGTTGCAGAATTAAAAGTCACTAAATTAAATAGGTAAAAGCTTGGTTACTCTTCACATTACCTAATCTAATTCCTCTGCTCTGGCTGTAGAGTGGAGGTGCATCTCGAAGAATAGTCTAGCCTTATATTTACTCACCTAACTATGCCATAAATTATCATATTTTCATTCAGCTTCACATGTACAGGCATCCTCCCCTCAGGGTCTTAATTTCATTCTATTTCTTCATTATTCCGTATGGATGACAATTCTGAAAGCAGACTAACACAAGAGCGATGAAAGGATTATGAGTTGGGGAAATTAATAATCCAGTTTAATACAAATAACGAACTATTAGGGGTTTAGCATTGTCTTTTTATTGTTTAAATTACTAAATAAAAAAATATGGTTCCCTCTTCTGCTATTCTTAAGCATGTAACTATTTTGAAAACATATAGAATTGATTCACATATTCATGAACAAAAGCTTTATCACAATGCTAATTTTCTCAAATAACAATTTCAGGGCTAAATGAGAGAAAAACCTTGTTTATAATACATCTCCTGTGGCCATATATAAAATCTTATAATCATAGCATGATGCTTTATAAGTTTTTTTTTTTTTTTTTTTATCAAAGACTGTGAAAATACCTTAGTATATACATTTTTACCTAAACTCTAGCAAAACCACATAAAGTGTTAAACGCCCAATCATGTATCTGGTGTAAACTACTTGACGGAACTGCTTTGACCCCCTTATCTCCACAACCCCAATCCAGTCCCCAACCCCAATCCAGTCCCCCCTCTCGCAAAACTATTCTAATTCTTCAAAAGTGCACGCTGAGTCCATCTATTGGCAGAAAAGGGAAGCACAGCTGAGTTGTCCTTGCGTCACAACAGGGTGACACCATTTTCACCGACGGTCGAAAATACCGTGCACTCAAATTATAAGATTCTTATAAGGAATCAAATTACGTCTAAACATATGCAACATATGCATTTATGTAATTGATATTATTAAGCATTATTATAATGAAAATAGGATAAACATATAAAGTAAGAATTTTCATTTAAAGATAAAATTGACAACCAAACTCCCCCATCTAGTAAAATAGAACCATCCACCTAAGAGTTGAGTGTGTATAGTGACATCTATTGGTGCTCAAAATAAACCTGTTCAACCAGAATTTAACTGATATATGACGTAGAGTTCTGTCTTGACCCCGAGCGCTGCTCTCCCTACTCTAAACTCTGGAATGACAATTTGCGGAAACGATCATTACTTTTATTAAGGGATTTTAAACTTAATTAACTTACTTTATAAGAAATCCTTGTTTCTATCTCAAGGAAATATGTTAATAAAAGATATATTTTAGTAGGTCAAAGAATCTTAAAATCATAGCTGTTAAATAGTATCGATATTCATAATGCAACAATAAAGAAAAAACAGTTTAAAGTAATAATTACTGCCATTTCTCTCTCTCTCTCTCTCTCCTCTCTCTCTCTCTCTCTCTCTCTCTCTCTCTCTCTCTCTCTCTCTCTCTCTCTCTCTCTCTCTCTCTCTCTCTCTCTCTCTCTAATAGCTTAGATTATGAAACTTGAATGTATAAATTGAATTCCCACAACAATTATAGATGTGATGTATTTCATAAGAAAAAAAAAAATACCGAATGTAATCTTATTCTTTACTTTTGCCTTTATTTTATCATTTATATATCTCATGATTATCTAGATGTCAGTATTGAGGGATTATGAAACAGTTTTCTCAATAATAATAATAATAATAATAATAATAATAATAATAATAATAATAATAATAATAATAATATGAGAAATACAATTACATAGTAATATCCTCTTGACTTTACAGGTGAGTTTATGTTCCTAGAAGTATGTTATTATTTACAAAAAAAAAAAAAAAAAAAAAAAAAAAAAAAAAAAAACACGTAAGTATTAAGTATTAAGCATTAAGTATTACGTAATAAGTATTACCAACCCTCAGAGACCCATATTAAAGCACATATTGACTTGATTTCTCCCACCTTTTCTCCTCTTTTTCAGTGTAATTGAAAGAATAAAATTTGAGAACAGGAAGGAATTATTAATATTAAATTTAGATATATAAAAGAACATCTAAGAACAATTCCTAGAATTACGTAGCATTTAAATAAATGACCGACACATTAAGACTAATTAGAGAGAGGACACAGACGTGTTTTAATTATAAAAAGCATATTTGGTGGGTAAAGTGAAAAATAAGCTTTTCTTGAAGGTGATGAAAGGTTGTGAATAAACTCGCTTTCGGCTCCTTTCTATACTATTCATCATGTCCTAGGAAAGCTCTTATGCAAGACAAGCTTTTCAAGCACGAAAAATGAACCGCTGTGATTGGTTAGGAGGAAGTCGTCGTTCTCAAATGTGATTGGTCGTCGTCAACTTCTGGATTTCTGCAGTAGAGAGGTGTGATTTTTTTTCATTTATTCAAAACAAGTTCAGTTTAAATCTAAAACACCATTTATCCTCAACAAGTAAATATTTGCAAGGACTCTTATATAGTATAAAAAGTTAAGCAAATGTCCCTTTTCAAAATAATTTATAATCTTCTAAAGATTTCGTCAAAACTTTTATAAGTAAACTATAATTCTATATCGTTAACTATATTAACAGTTTTATACACTAAATTTCACAGTTATATTGACAGGAGTGAAGCAGATAGATATATACCTCTACATCTTTTATTTGTGTTCCGTTGCCATTGTAACTGAGAAGCTTTAGATATGAGTTGAATTGTCCCTTTCATTCTATGATGGAGGACGATCGAAGACAAAAAGAGAAGTTTTTCGAAGAAAGAGACCAGGAATTATTGTGTTTGGGAATTTGGTTTTTTCTCGCTTCAGAAATTCATTTGCATTAGTAGTGTATTTGAGTACGATATATTTGCAGGTATATCTTAATAATATCTATTCATATGATAAAAAAAAAAAGAAATATGATTTCCAAAGTGTTTAGTGGACCTGAAAAGCAACGGAGACTTGTGAAAAACCTAATGTACATTAATCAAGGAAAAGGAAAAGAGAAAAAATAATGCAAAATCAACTCTCCGCTTGATAATGAAAATATGATAATTGAAGTTCAGTGATGGGAGGAAGAACACAATATTGCGCATATATGAACAAACATACATGAAAACGAACATTTATGTATGTGCAACATCAACAAATGCAATGGTTTCTAGTCCACTGCATAACAAAAGACTCTGGCATGTCCATATTCATGTCTGGGATTTGGCCGTTTTAATCACCATGAATTTAATGATAATAACAACAAACATTACATCGAAAAAATAATGAATCGTTTAAGTACAACAACCTTACAAAGAGTTCCTTGAAAGAATCAAAGTTTGTGTCTCACAGATTGAGATAACACAAGGGAAAGAGTCAGCCAAAGTTGAACAAAAGTTGGCCAAAGTTTTTCTCATTGTTTGAAAGTAGGACAAAGAGAAAAATAACTTTTGTGTAATAATTCTTGTATATTATTTTTACAAAGTCAAATATTTAATATTTATCTTAGTGTGTATGTATGAATGTATGTATGCATGCATGTATGTATGTATTTATGAATGTAATATATATAGGTTATTACATAGTCATATATAAATATGTAACTTACAACTCTCTCTCTCTCTCTCTCTCTCTCTCTCTCTCTCTCTCTCTCTCTCTCTCTCTCT
>NC_090758.1:62624464-62634464 GCF_036898095.1 Palaemon carinicauda | reverse complement strand
ACAGTGCCTTAATACGTTTTAAATGTGTTTCCCAATCATCACTATAAATAACAATATCATCAATATAAACAACACACACTTCTAAACCATAGACTAAAGTATTCATTAACCTCTGAAAGGTGGCAACCGCGTTCTTCATACCAAACGGCATCACTTTACATTGAAACAGTCCCTGTGGTGTTACGAAAGCAGACAGGGCCCTTTCCCGCTTCGAAAGAGGAACCTGCCAATAACCTTTCAGCAAATCGAATTTACTAATGTACTTGGCCTTATCCATACGATCAATAAAATCCTCAATTCGTGGTAATGGGTAACAATCAGACTTAGACAATTAATTCAATTTACGGTAACAAAACAACCTGAAATCTTTGTCGGGTTTCTATACCAATACAACAGGTGATGACCAAGGACTTTGACTAGGTTCAATTAGGTCATGTTTTAGCATATAATCAACTTCCATCGCTACAACCTCATCTTTGAAGGGACTCAACCTGTAAGGAGATCATTTCACAGGAGTGGCGCTACCTACGTCCACGTCATGCTCAAGAACAGAAGTCCTACCCGGTACATCTGAAAATAATTCCTCATAATTGAATACCAATTTCTTGAAAGACCTTTGTTTTTCATTACTTAAATGAGAAACCATTCCTGAAAAATGTTTCAAAGAATTCTTTTTATCTGACCGCCATTCACTTCCATTAAAACAATTATCATCAATACTTTCACCCTCTGAAAAAGAAAAATGGCTATCGTTCTCGGAAACTACAGCATTTCCTATGGTTGCTACGGGAATGACTTTCTCCCGTTCCATATACGCCTTAAACATATGTAAGTGACAAAGCTGAAAAGGTATCCTTCTCTCGGGAGTCTCTACTAAATAATTAACTTCACTAATTTTTTTTTTAATTTTCCAAGGACCTGAAAAAGAAGCTTTCAATAGATTTCCTGGAATGGGTAACAAAACCAAAACTTTGTCGCCTACGGCAAAGTCACGTGCTTTAGACCATCTGTCAAAAAAGTACTCCATCCTTTTTTGGATACACAGTAAATTTTTACCTGCAAATTTCAAAGTCTTGGTTAACTTATCGCCTAGATTAGACATATAATCTAATAGATTGATCTCAGGCACGTCTCCCTCCCAGGACTCTCGACCAACATGGAGAGGACCTCGAACACAATGGCCAAATACAAGGCTTGAAGGTGAAAAACCTAAAGACTGACTTTGCACAGAATGAAAAGCAAACAATAAATAAGGTAATTCCTTATCCCATTCAGAACCATTAAGCAAACAATACTTCTTTACCATAGATTTCAGGATTTGATGAAATCTCTCCAGAGCTCCCCGACTTTCTGGATGATATGGAGAAGAGGTCACTTGTTTTATATTTAACTCTGCCATTTTATCTCTGAAATGCCCACTAACAAAATTTGAACCAAAATCCGATTGAATTATTTTAGGCATCCCAAACTTGGTGAAAAAGTCAATTAGTACATCTACAATTTCAACACTTTTTATAGTACATAGTGGTATTGCCTCGGGATATCGAGACATTCTATCCATGATAGTCAAAATATATTGATTTCCACTATGAGTCCTTGGTAATGGTCCAACAACCTCAATAATGATCTCCTAGAAAGGTTTGGAAACCACTGGAATAGGACATAAAGGCGCATTTGGAATAAGCTGATTAGGTTTACCGACCTTCTGACAGACATCACAGCTATTGACAAATTTCTTTACGTCAGCCTTCAACTTCAGCCAATAATAATTCATTAGCAACTTGCTGGAAGTCTTATGAATGCCAACATGTCCGGCCAAACCCCTTTCATGCGCCAATGATATCAACTCATTCCTGTAAACAAATGGAACCATTATCTGTTTCAAAATTACATAATCAATATTATCAGCCTCCATATGCCTACTCAACCTTTATAAAATATTATTAATTATCCTAAATTTGGGACCAGTTATATCAGACACCTCACCTGACTCAATAGGGAGATCCCGAAAATCGCTTTTCTGAGCTTTGATAAGCTCTTCAGTAGTCCAATTCAGTTTGTCCTTCAAAATCCCAAGATCTACAACTACGCTATCACTACATTCTAAACTATTTAAATCTAGATCAATTGTTGACTCTGCAACGTCAACAATTCGAGCACCAGAACGAGTAAATGCTGCTACCTCACTATCAGGATTTATCAACATGGGATAGGTATTATTCTTAAGAGCAACATCATTCCCTATCACAACATCAACATTTTTAACCGGAAATTTATCAACGATGTCCAATTTCAAATTCCCTGCAAAGGAAGGGCAAATTAAATTAAAATTTTCAATAGTATAAGACTTTACCGTATCATGAAACCAGACAATACCACGAATTCCTCACTTTCAGTAACAAAATTACACGGCAGTGCCTCCCTATGGATCAAAGACTGAGCTGCTCCAGTATCACGCAAAATACGTACTTGTCTTTTCTCGGACGAATTTGCAGAAGAGACACTACCTAAGGACAAATACTTATCAAAACAACCATGTAATCATTAGTCAGTGGACCTTGTTGGGATAGGTTCTCTCTCTCTCTCTTTCACACCCACCACTGGCCTACCATTAGCATTTTGTGATTTTCTAAACGCATAACACATGCTCTTTACGTAACTCTTCTTATTGCAAAAGAAGCACGTGAATATCTTCAATTTTTCTGGATTGTATATATTATGTCTATTACCTCTGTTAGGAGAAAAATTAATATTAGTATTCGCATTACCCTGATCATTACCTCTATAATTATTTCTAGTAAACATCCCTCCATTTTTATTGTTAGAATTATTATTCCTATCTACTTTACCCCAACTAGACTTCCTATTTGTCGTTACTCTCCTTAACTTACTCTTATGAGACAAATAATACTCATCACTAGCGATGGCTACCTCCTGAACGGTCTCGAGTTTTAACTCTTCGAGATGTATCTTCAAAGTATCCCGGACATACCTCTTAAACTGCTCCACCAACATTCATTCCTTCAATTTCTTAAAATCTACCACTTCCTTGGACTTGAGCCAATCACTAGCATATTGTTCCTTAGACCTTGCAAATGCAATAAAAGTTTGTTCCCTACTTTTTTCCAAGTTCCTGAAGCGTTGCCTATAGGCTTCAGGGACTAACTTATAGGCCTTCAAGACAATAGCTTTTACACTCATAATCTGATTACAGATCCTCCTCCAGAGTTACATACACTCTCTAAGCTCTTCAAACCGATTTACTTTGTATGAGAGTGGTCCAATACTCTTGGGGCGACCCCAACCTTGCTGCAATCCTCTCAAAGGATACAAAAAATTCTGCTACATTGTTTTCCTTAAATTTAGGCACAAATTTGAGACCCTGCGCTAAATTAATGGCAGTCGTTACTGACCTATTTGGGGAAGGGGGAGGAGAAGAAGAGGACCTGTGTCTCTCATGGCAATCTCATCCTACCTCTCCTTCACTCTTTCCTTTGCATTCAACTTTTCTATTTCAAACTCCATCTGCCTCACAGTAATTTGCCTATCCAAAATTTCTACAGACAACAATCCTTTATCAGGTCTCACTTCTTGTTCCCCACCTGCCTTTAAAGTTTTAACATATTCATAAATTTGCAATAACAATGCACCCTTTCTTATGGACACTTCATATTCTAATTCAAAATGCTGCGCTATAATTTCCAAGTCTTCTCCATTTAACTCTGCAAGCCTCTCTTGCCTCTCCACTAAGGACCATAATCACCACTATCATTCACACAAAATATTAAATTTACAAAAAAACAACCACGAGGAGGGGAAAATATGCGGCCTGAAAAATAACCCCAAGAATTAACTTTGCATATACACCGGTGAATACTTAGGAACGAAAGTTCCTATCACGGTCGCCACTTGTGATGGCTGGCTTCATCACACAAAACACTAAACTTTTATCAAATAGTATTCACCAAAATACCACACTAAGTCCACAAAAGAGGGAATAAAATCCAACTTCAAGAAGAGTGCAAAATCAATTCAAGGGGACAAAGATAATACCATAAAAATATACTTAATTTTAATACACAAGTTTCAGACAGAAATAACACCTGAACTTCAACAATACAATACCTAATGAGAAACACCCACACTTAAACTCCCTGCAAAAGAAAACAATTACACGATTAAAGAAAGGTCATGAACACATACATAATAAAAGGGGAGAGGGTCCAGAAAGGAGGAGACAAGCGAAAAGAAAGAATATCCTAACAAATACAATCTAAATTGATATGAAATTTTGATGTTGGAAGGCTTTCAAAATCTCCACTAATGACGTCAGCAGAGGATCATAGGTTGTGATCTTGATAAATAAATATAGGTATAACTACTATTACCTTGGGACAGAGAGGTCCCCTTGACTTTTACTGAACCAAGGGCAGTAAACAAAATGCAGAATAAAAGGTCCTCTCTGCAGAGTAAGGATATCCAATAAGCTATACAGCTTCAAAACGTAGCTCTGCAATGTGGCGAGGAATAAATATAGTTCCAACCGCAATAGTAGTGCCCTTCAAGGTTGGAGGCTCAGAAACACACTGAGGCAAACTCCTCAAAACGTAAACCTCTATCCCTCAGATAACAAAGGAGAGCAGCCACGTAGCCAACACAACTTGAAAATACAAAACAGTCATTAGAGAATAACAAACACCAAGATAACCACTGGTGAGGAGACAAAAAGCTAATAAAGAAAGAATACAACACTTCTATACTTAACATTAAAAATTTTAAAAATGAAATGATTTAAAATTTAATGACAACTAAGTTACAATATATATATATATATATATATATATATATATATATATATATATATATATATATATATATATATATATATATATATATATATATATATATATATATATATATATATATATATATATATATATATATATATATATATATATATATATATTCAAATAAGCCATATATATTTTTGATACATTAATGTCTGGATTCTCTTAACGACCTCGGGATCAGAGCCCCAGGCGAAATCACACAAAGACAAGAGCTTGGGTCCGGCCGGGAATCAAACCCTGGTCAGCAAGCTTGTATAAACAGTGACTAAGCCACTTGGCCAAGAAGAAAGATAAAAGTCAATGACAATTCTTCTGTACATATACCTGTCGAATTCAGGTGTTTTGTACTTAGAATTGAAATCAACCCATCTTCACCATCGTAGCTAATTGGTAGTTTGTTACTTGGCATTCAATTAATGATAAATTTTGCACATTTAGAAGTGTTTTTCATATTCAAATAAGCCATATATATTTTTGATACATTAATGTCTGCCTTCTCTTAACGACCTCGGGATCAGAGCCCCAGGCGAAATCACACAAAGACAAGAGCTTGGGTCCGGCCGGGAATCAAACCCTGGTCGGCAAGCTTGTATAGACAGTGACTAAGCCACTTAGCCGCGAAGAAAGATAAAAGTCAATGACAAGTCTTCTTTACATATACCTGGCGAATTCAGGTGTTTTGTACTTAGAATTGAAATCAACCCATCTTCACCATCGTAGCTAATTGGTAGTTTGTTACTTGGCATTCAATTAATGATAAAAGTTGCACATTTAGACGTGTTTTTCATATTCAAATAAGCCATATATATTTTTGATACATTAATGTCTGCCTTCTCTTAACGACCTCGGGATCAGAGCCCCAGGCGAAATCACACAAAGACAAGAGCTTAGGTCCGGCCGGGAATCAAACCCTGGTCGGCAAGCTTGTATAGACAGTGACTAAGCCACTTAGCCGCGAAGAAAGATAAAAGTCAATGACAATTCTTCTGTACATATACCTGGCGAATTCAGGTGTTTTGTACTTAGAATTGAAATCAACCCATCTTCACCATCGTAGCTAATTGGTAATTTGTTACTTGGCATTCAATTAATGATAAATTTTGCACACTTAGACGTGTTTTTCATATTTAAATAAGCCATATATATTTCAGTCACTGTCTATACAAGCTTGCCGACCAGGGTTCGATTCCCGGCCGGACCCAAGCTCTTGTCTTTGTGTGATTTCGCCTGGGGCTCTGATCCCGAGGTCGTTAAGAGAATCCAGACATTAATGTATCAAAAATATATATGGCTTATTTGAATATGAAAAACACGTCTAAATGTGCAAAATTTATCATTAATTGAATGCCAAGTAACACACTACCAATTAGCTACGATGGTGAAGATGGGTTGATTTCAATTTTAAGTACAAAACACCAGAATTCGACAGGTATATGTACAGAAGAATTGTCATTGACTTTTATCTTTCTTCGTGGCCAAGTGGCTTAGTCACTGTCTATTCAAGCTTGCCGACCAGGGTTCGATTCCCGGCCGGACCCAAGCTCTTGTCTTTGTGTGATTTCGCCTGGGGCTCTGAACCCGAGGTCGTTTAGAGAATCCAGACATTAATATATCAAAAATATATATGGCTTATTTGAATATGAAAAACATGTCTAAATGTGCATAATTTATCATTAATTGAATGCCAAGTAACACACTACCAATTAGCTACGATGGTGAAGATGGGTTGATTTCAATTCTAAGTACAAAACCCCTGAATTCGACAGGTATATGTACAGAAGAATTGTCATTGACTTTTATATTTCTTCGTGGCCAAGTGGCTTAGTCACTGTCTATACAAGCTTGCCGACCAGGGTTCGATTCCCGGCCGGACCCAAGCTCTTGTCTTTGTGTGATTTCGCCTGGGGCTCTGATCCTGAGGTCGTTAAGAGAATCCAGACCTTAATGTATCTAAAATATATATGGCTTATTTGAATATGGAAAACACGTCTAAATATGCAAAATTTACCATATATATATATATATATATATATATATATATATATATATATATATATATATATATATATATATATATATATATATATATATATAATATATATATATATATATATTTTACATCTGGCAGCAGTGATAGTGCTATCCATCCATGCAATTTCTCAGCATACTACACTGAGCTAATGCAAAACTTTTCTTAGTTACTTGTTGACCAGTGAGGACTGTAAACACATGTTATTTGCGCCTGGGGTATAGCAAACCCCACCACACCATTGCCGACATCCTTTATTGAGAGGTAAATATGGACTATGAAAGACAAATGGTAAAACGAGAGATATGGTTGAGAGAGAACTAGATATACAAGATACTGGATCATTACTTGATGAAGAACCAGATGAAAAGGAATCTGAAATCTATAATCATGAGAATTCCACAAAATCTAACTATTCAGCATGTTGTTGTAGCAAGATTGCATTTTGATAGCGAGGGGTAGTTAGTTTTCCTTGGGTGCTCGAATAGACAAGGCTCCCACCGGAAGGAGTTTAGCTCTGTACAGTGTAATTACGAACCTTTAGTTATAAAGTGAAAAAAACCCATGGTCCGATGTCTCATTGTCCGTCAACATGGGAAAATCATACAAATGTTAAGGTCCAGAGATTACCCTATATCGGACTGTCAAAACTGATATCCCCTTGATGTCTGAATGATACTAAGGACGTAGAGTAATAAACCATATTCAAGTGAGCTTGGACTAATTACATTAATGGAGAATGTGATGCAAAATGCATTACGGGAAGCAGTGATGTATACTGTGAACGTTAAAATAGGGATCCTCATCTTCGAAGCATAAAAATGAATAAAGCAAACATCCGACAATATCACTTATCGATGTCACTTTTAATACATAACCTAAAAAATTAAAGGAGCCAGGATATGAAAGAGAATAATTTGATCTAATTAAGTCGAAATCGAGTAATAAATGTGAAAATCTCAGCCAAAAAATAAAAAGGTTTGTCAATCATAATATGAAAAATAAATGTGTTCAAATATGTAGTAATATGACCTGAGACGACTAGTCTCTAAAGAAAATAGTATACAATGACTAGTACAAGAAATAACATAATGGCCTCTCCAGTGACATCCTAGAAATACAACGATGGGCAATGATGCACCTGTCACCAGCAATGCTATTTTTTTTTTATCTCTCTCTCTCTAAACATGGTCAAATGGTGATATCTGAAATCTCTCAGATAAAATCGTGTAAATCAACTGAAAATACCATCAGCCAAGTACCTGGGTGACACAATGAAAAAAAAAACGGTCATCACCCAAAAACGAAAAACTTCCAAAATATTTATTTAGATTGACACAAAACTTTAGATACATTAGGTCAAGCCTGTGTAGCAGACATCTCCAATGTTTCAAGTCTTTACCAAAAAACCTCTTTGTTTTGCTGGCTCTCAAAAATGTGCTCCAAATGAGCTTCACAGCACTACAGGCACATTTGGATCCGGCGGGCAAAGTTCTTGATGACCCTCCCGCATTCCTCCCTTGGGATCACTTTTATTGCTGCTGTGATTGCTGCCTTCAGGTCAGGGATAGTCTGGGGGTTGATTCCATATACCCTGTCCTTAAGGTATCCCTGGAGAAAAATCTGGGGTGTTCAGGTCCGATGAATGTGAAGACCAATCCGGGTCACACCTGGGGCTGAACAGTCAGTCAGGGAAACGCTGCTGTAGCCATGCCAATGATTCGTTTGAAGTGTGGGGGTGGCACCATCCTGCAGGAACCACTGGAGGACCATGATGATTTCGCTCTGTTGACCAAGTGCTGTCCAGAACTTGCCAAGCACCTGGACATATCACTCGGTGTTGATTGTGACAGACAGCTCGTTGTCGTCCTCGAACCGGAATGGTCCAATGATGCCATGTTTGGAGATGGCTTCCCAAGCGGTGCACTTCACCGAGTGTAATGGCATTTGCAGACAGTGCTCAGTGGGTTTGCTACCTCAAAAGATATTGTTCTTCGAGTTCACGTGACTTGACAACAGAAAATGAATTGGAATTGAGCGGCATGGAAAGACTTCAACCGAAAATATGCCTTAACAATAAATGTCTTTTCCTCAGTAGTCCATGGCATCTTGAAGGTCGAATTTGGTAGACTCTTAGAACATTAATTTTTCTTGCTAAACCTGAAAAATAAAAGGAATTGATTATTAGTTTCAAAAGTTTTCAAAGTTTAGGTGATGACGTTTTTTTTGTGTCAACTTATAGTACAAAACTATTTTTTTTCATCATAACTATTCGGTACGTTTATTTGTGTTAACATATTTTATATAACCATCCTAATTGATCTCTTTTTTAGTTTATATATGACTGATATATTTTTACGCTGTTACTGAGCTTAAAATGTGTCATATATTTTGTTTGTCTCTTGTATATAGTTTGTTTGTTATTCACCTTATTTCCTTTCCTTACCGGGCTGCTTCCCCAATTGGAGTAGTTGGGCTTGTGGTATTCTGCTTTCACAACCTGAGTTGTGACTTGGATAATAATAATAATAATAATAATAATAATAATAATAATAATAATAATAATAATGATAATAATAATAATAATAATAATAATAATAATAACTGAATTATTCAAGAACTTTAACGTTAACAACAGGAGTAAGATCAGTAAAATAGCACAATAGCCAGTCGACGCACACCAGTGACGTCAGAGTGCGGGAACCGAGCCACCGATGATCTCCTCTTATGGAATTGTGAATCACCGGTAATAGTAAGGTAAATGAGACAAAAGTCCCGTTTTTCCAACGTCTCTTCTGCTTTTTATAAAGTTCGCAAAGTGTCTCGCTTTCGTTTAACTTTTGTGAGTTTTGTCCAAACTTTTTCACCTACATAAGCAAAACTGACCCATATGCAATGAAGGGAATTGTTAGAATGTTATAAACTGTGAAGTGTAAAAAGTGCAGCTCTATTCAGCTGATGATGTCAGCAGAATATGTGCGCGTGTGTGTGTATATATATATATTATATATATATATATATCTATATATATATATATATATATATATATATATATATATATATATATATATATATATATATATATATATGTATATATATATATATATATATATATATATAT
>NC_090758.1:62612361-62617361 GCF_036898095.1 Palaemon carinicauda | reverse complement strand
TGGGGGACCAAATGGCTTCGCTTGCCCTCAGGAAAATGATCAGTATCGCTCGCCTTCAACCTGCCGCAGACGGCTCTCCTCGTCAGGTGAACCTACTTTGTGCCCTTTGGATACACCGTTTACCCTAACCTGTACGCGCTGCCATACCCGATGTCGATACTTTACCCATAAAGGACTTGATGACCAAAGCCGACACCCTTATGGACAGCCACTTAAAGACCTCCATCAACGCCTCCACCCCTGACGACGAGGATGCCTATTCAACGTCAACGGAAGCTGACATGAATGACGTAGGACATACACGCCTACCCCGTGACGTGCCGAAGCGGCGACAAAGCCGCCCACCACCAACCAATCGCTCGCGCTCCTACGAACGACTTCTACAGCCACTTACTACCTCCCATCTGCCGCAGTTCTGCTACTACCACTTCAGATTCGGGGCAACCGCGAAGAAATGTGCCAAGGATTATCGGTGGCCAAGAAACGTGTAAGTAGGCCATCGCTTGTGGCGGTGGCCTCCCGTGTTTCTAATCTTTTCTTTTTACAGGATGCAGGAACGGGCATGCGATTTTTGGTAGACACGGGTGCTTGTCGTTCTCTTTTGCCAAGGAAACTCTTCAAGGCGCGATATAGTCTGTCTACATCTGCCGATATCCGCTTTGTAGCTGCCAACGGATCTGCGATACCCACCTACGGTTACGAGAACCTCACATTATCGTTCGGAAACGGTAAATTCAATTGGAAGTTTCTCGTTGCTGACGTCACAATGCCAATCCTCGGTGCGGATTTCCTCTCTTATTTCCACCTTCTGGTCGATGTCGCCCACCGACGATTGGTCAACGCAGACTCGTACTTGTCAACACCTCTTCAACCCGCCCTCTCTAACCTCGCTCTCCACATCAACGCACCCACGGATGCCTACGCCCACCTTCTCACGTCGTACCCGGAAGTTTTCCGTCCAGAACTTCGCCAAACGCCCACGATTCCTGCCAAGCACGGTATTTATCACCATATCAAGACGACGGGACCCCTAGTCTTTGCAAAATTCAGACGTTTGGCACCGGAACGATTGGCAGCCGCCAAACAGACGTTCACCGAAATGGAGGAAATGGGCCTTTGCCAAAAGGCCTCCAGCCCATAGTCGTCACCCTTACACATCGTTCTGAAGAAAGACGGCTCCCTCTGTCCGTGCGGGGATTACAGGTGCCTGAACATGCAAACAGAACCGGATCACTACTCCCTTCCAAACATTGCCGACGTGACCTCCTACCTGCACAAAGCGAAGGTTTTCTCTACGCTCGACCTCCTGAAGGGGTATTATCAGGTGCCTATGAACCCAGAAGACATCCCCAAGACCGCCATCACCACTCCGTTTGGTACATACACCTTCAATTGCTCCTGTTTTGGCCTTCGTAATGCTGGGGCAACGTTTCAACGTCTCATGGATGGCATCTTAGGGGACCTCCCTTTCTGTGTATGTTATGTGGACGACGTACTTGTGTTCTCCTCCTCAAAAGAGGAACACCTCCGTGACCTGCGCATCGTGCTCGACCTCCTGCAACAAAACGGCCTTGTAGTCCGGTACGACAAGTGTACCTTTGGCGCCAACGAAGTGTCGTTCTTAGGGCACCGTATCACTCCTGAAGGAGTTCATCCCCTCCCTGAGAAGGTACCAGCCGTTCAGAACTTCCCCGAGCCCTCGACCGTCAAAGCTCTGGAGGAATTCTTGTGCATGATCAACTATTATCACCGTTTTCTGCCAGCCATTGCTGCCACTCTTGCTCCCCTCTACGCCTCCCTCAACGGCAAGCCAAAGGACCTGAAGTGGGGTCCCCTTCAAGAAGCAGCCTTCTGCAATACAAAGAAGGCCCTATCAACTGCTGCGGCTCGCACTTTTCCTATCCCACACGCCCCTCTCCTTCTCTCCACCGATGCCAGCGACGTCGCTATTGGTGCAGTACTCGAGCAGGTGGTCAAATTCTCGCCCCGCTCATTGGCCTTCTCCAGCAGAAAACTGTCCAAGGCCGAATCGGGTTATTCTACCTTCGATTGAGAATTGCTGGCGGTGCACTTAGCTGTCCGTCACTTTCGCCATTTCTTAGAAGGTACACCCTTCGTCATTCGCACAGACCACATGCCTCTGGTGCACGACTTCACTCGACAGTCTGAAGCCTGGTTCGCCCGTCAACGCCGACATCTCTCCGCCGTGGCTGAATACAATTGCACCCTCCAATACGTCCCTGGGAAAATTAATCCCGTTGCTGATGCCCTGTCAAGAAACACATTGGCTGCCGTTCAACTGGGATTGGATTACAACGCCCTTGCTGAAGCCCAACGACAGGATCCAGAGTATCAAGCTTGTAGGACATCCTGCACGTCCCTCCGTTGGGAAGCCTTTCCCCTCGAAGACTCCAACACCACCCTCCTCTGTGACGTCAGTACTGGTAGACCGCGACCTTTGATTCCTGCTCCCATGCGCCGACAGGTGTTTGATTTCATTCACGGCCTTTCACATCCCTCGTGCCGTTCTACTGCACAGATGCTGAAGGCAAAGTTCATTTGTCATGGCATTTCTAAGGATGCTAAGGATTGGGTCCATGCCTCTACTTCTAGCCAAACTTCCAAAGTGCATCGACACACGGATTCAGGAGTGGGCACCTTTCCTCAACCTCAGCGTCGTTTCGCACACATTCACGTCAACGTTGTAGGCCCCCTACCCACATCACAAGGACATCGTTACCTGTTTACCGTCATCGAACGCTCCACTCGTTGGCCTGAAGCCATTCCCATGGAAACTGCAACGTCCGCCTCATGTACATCTGCCTTACTCTCTGGATGGATTTCAAGATTCGGTATCCCTGAGCATATTACTTCTGACAGGGGAACCACTTTCACCTCTCAATTGTGGACGTCATTAGCGAATCTCCTGGGCATCACCCTACATCAGACAACGGCCTACAACCCCGCTGCCAATGGAATGGTTGAACGTTTTCATCGCACCCTCAAAGCAGCTTTGATGTCCCGCTGCAAGGACTGCAACTGGTTTACTCAGCTTCCCTGGGTCCTCCTGGGACTAAGGACCACTCCTAAAGACGCCCTCGACGTCTCGGCAGCTGAAATGGTATATGGAGACCCGTTGGTCGTCCCTGCCGAATTTTTTCCTTCTACAACCTCCTCCGACGATCTCCAGTGCATACGTCACGTCGTGGGAAAATTTACTCCGTGCCGCCAGACTTACAAGCCCCCAGTGAAGCCTCACATACCAACGGACTTGCACTCTGCAATGCACGTCTTCCTGCGCAACGACACTAGCAAGCCACCACTAACGCCCCCTTACACGGGCCCTTTCCTTGTGATCCGACGCAGTCCGAAAGCATTCCTACTAAACATTCGGGGCAAAGAAGACTGGGTCTCCATTGATCGTCTAAAACCTGCTTATCTTCTGCCAGATGACCCGCCTACAGTTTGCCTCTCTAGATCAGGGCACCCTATTTAACATGTACAGTATGTCATTTTTAGGGGGGGAGCCATGTACCAACCGTGTGTCACACAATTGTACATAATTATTTTGTATATATTATGCTTGTATCTGCGCTCTTCCCTCGCACTAATAAGAACCTGAATGATCATGTCTCCGGTTTTGCTCTGTAACATTGTCTGTCTCTAAAACATGTTATGTCCTGTTGCCTTGAGGTTTTGTATATAAAGGAGAGTGTTCCTTAATAAACAACTCAGTTGATTGCATCCTGCCTTTAAGTTCACAACCCTCTCTCGGCCCGTCACACTGTAGTCAAATATTCCTTAGAAAGCTACCTAATAAGAACTTCCATCAGGACGATATGGCTACCTCACCCAAAAATAGATTTTTCTCTTCGCTCAAAATCTGTTTTCTAATATGAAGTAGAAACGTCTTACACTTCATAAGTATTCGAATTGAAATAACCAGTGATTCACTATGCAGTATCTTCTGAACAAACTCATGTTATATCTTGGCCAGGTATTGATTATAAAACTGTTACTTATACTTGTATACATTAATCTAATTTTGGCTAAACAGAATTTGTAGTAAGGAAGGTCCCGAGTCTTTATGGAAAGAAAAATATGAACTTTTTTTTTTGTCACTATTACCAAATATTAAGAGAAGGAAGCTGACAGATATTAATTTCTGTCAGAGACACAGAACAGTATGAATGATTAAAATCTGTACAATATAATAACACAGGTCCATCTGTATTTTTGTGAGAACGTCTGAAAAATGTTCCAGTGTTTTTCGTTTCATTTTTCACGATGCTTTTATTGTTTTGATTTAACATTTGTTGTCGGGTAAATGTTTTGTTGTTTTGGAGAACAAATCGATGGGTGTAGTTCTTTTTATCATTGAAATACATTATGAAAATCAGGAGAATAAATCTTATTGAATTGTATGCATTCCATAATACTTGTTTCTTTACTATTTTTGGCAAAACTGTGTAATTGTACAGAACTGCACTGTAGCCCTATGAACAATACCCCATTCTATCAATAAGTTCATTAATTTAGACAATTTTTCAGGTGTTATTTTGCTTTTATTGAAAATATACAATTTGAAATATCATGCTTGTAAAGATTTGCAATTAAACCTGTGTGTGTGTTTCTTTGTAGGTTAAGACACTAATGCTGAGAGATCAAAAAATAACATTTCTTAATGAAATTGACAACAAAATATTTTATGTTGATCCCAAGAGAAATCCCATCACGTCTCATCAATGTCGAAACTTTGACGAATACAAAACTCACAGTCAAGGTTCGATCGAATCTCAGGTGGTATATGAACACAAACTTATCTCCCGAGTCATCATCAAGATGCAGACCAGGATGAGGTATTTTGGGAACCCCGGGGTACCACTTCCCTTCCAATCTCAGCCCTAGACCCCTGGAGAATTCCCTTCCTCCCTCTTGAACGTTTTTTTACAATTTAAGTAAGAACTCTAAACCAAAACTTAGGAAAATGAGGTGACACC
>NC_090758.1:62599861-62607361 GCF_036898095.1 Palaemon carinicauda | reverse complement strand
ATATATATATATATATATATATATATATATATATATATATATATATATATATATATTTATATGTATATGTATATATATATATATATATATATATATATATATATATATATATATATATATATATATATATATTTGTGTGTGTGCATGTATTTATGTATGTGCATACATACCTTGATTATATGTATACAATTTATTCAAATATGCTTCTTCATTTCTAATTGCATTCATTTCCTACTTATGAAAACTGAAGAAATACCACTGAAAATCTAAGTATTAGAGTGAATAATGAACGTGTAGAGATATACATCTTAGTAATATCTATAAAAAATTTAATACAATTCAAGTTATAGCTACCTTAAAAGCTATAACATCTGATCAAAGGCTTCCAACAAGATGTATTCTAATGCTTAAAACTCACTAAAAAAAAAGCTACTGAAGAAAAGAGTGAATAGATATGCAGGACTATGAACAAATAAATATGATCCTAAAAGACGACAACACTTCAAATTAAATGACACAAGGCAATTAAACCTTCGATCTCAAATTAATGAAATTGTTTCGAGTAATGTTCTCCTATCTGGTCTTCAGCTGCTGATTCTCATCTTGATTTGTCGGACAGGAAATTACGGTCTATTAAATTTCTTATTCCTGATCTAGATATTAATCTTTGGCACCGTCGTTCAATTAGTTCGTTATGCTGAATGTTGCATGAGATTTTTCATAATTCTGATCATCCTTTATATTTAGATCTTAACGGATATTTCCATCGGGTTTATATTTCTAGGCATACAGTTAATTCTAAGTAATGAGACTCAATACTATGTGGTATTCTAGAAGTTTTATTCCATCTATGACCAGGTTGTGGAATGATCTTCCTAATCGGATACTTGAATTGGTAGAACTTCAAAAGTTCAAACTTGCAGCAAATGCTTTATATAGTTTATTTATGAAATATCTGTTTTAATGTTTTTATTGTTCTTAAAATATTTTATTTTAATTGTTATATTCTTATATCTTTTATTTATTTCCTTATTGCCTTTCCTATCTGGGTTATTTTTTCCTGTTGGAGCCTTTGGGCTTATAGCATCTTGCTTTTACAACTGGGATTGTAGCTTAGATATTATTATTATTATTATTATTATTATTATTATTATTATTATTATTATTATTATTATTATTATTATTATTATTAGTACCCAACACAAAAACCCATGCAAACAAAATTGGTGAGTTGCCACACGATGTATTCATACATCGCTGTTTACTGTGTCCTTCTGCTAATTTCCCAATGTCCTTAAGGCTGCGTTTACACCAAGCGGTCGAGTCACGTCAAGTCATGAACATCATTTGATGAGATTCATTTTGACTCATCTCCGTTTACACCGACTGCGTCAGCCCGTGTCAAGTCAGTATCAGTGACCTATCTGATTTCATACGGAATGGATGCAAGTCCCTTGGTTGAAGTTTTTTTTTTGTTTAATTCATAGTAAATATAGCGAATGTACACTTCATAGCCTAGTACTGGAGCTCTTGAGAGGCAAGACCGAATGATCTAGTAATGTATATATCATGGTAGCTAAGCCTAATATTTAATTCCTAGTAAATATAGCGAATGTACAGTTCATTGCCTAATTTATAGTTCATAGTGAATAAAACTGTTGTCTTACCTGTACACTTCAGTGCAGCAGCCACCTCCTTCCACAGGGCTGCTATGACATCACGATCCCGGTGGCTGCGGTCACTAGGATCATATATAGGAGGGCGCTCTTGAAGCAAGTTTATTAGGAACTCCATTTCCATGATGATCATATGACGAGGACTCGCTGTGACTGATGTAGAATATGGGTCCAGCCCTATATGTGACGCGACGTGACATGCCGTGACTTGACTTGACTCGACTCTTCCGGTGTAAACGGTCTCTTCAATTATCAATAAAAATTAATGTTAAACTGGGGTGGCGATTCATGACGCGTTATGACTTGCCTTGACTTGACGTGACTCGACTCGCTTGGTGTAAACGCAGCCTAAGTCAACATCAGCCTTTTTGTTTCTCATATTGCAATGGTGCAATGCTTTGCTTCAATGCCACCATTTCTGACATGAATATTCGTTTATGTAAAATGGAAATTTATTTTCTGTTTGATCTCTCATTCAGATATTGATTGTTTGAGTCTTTCTAATTCTTCTTTGCTTTAAAATCTTATATTTGATAGAGAAGGATATATATATATATATATATATATATATATATATATATATATATATATATATATATATATATATCTATATATATATATATATATATATATATATATATATATATATATATATATATATATATATATATGTATGTATGTATGTGTGTTGGTGTTAGTGTGTGTATATATATGAATGCATAAATACTCCAGATCATAGACAGTAATCACTCCGATAATATCCAAAATCATTTACCATCAACCAGGTGGCTAATGGAAAAGCAACATAGGCCTTTATTGCACACAAACATTTTGTAAAAACAGATGCATCAATAACGTTTCTTTCCATAAACAAAAACATCCCAGAGTTTGAACACGAGAGTTCCATTCTCTCTTTTGACATTCAAAAGTCCAAATTATTTGTAAACAACAACAAACATTTTTTCAAAGAGGAAGCATTAATAGGTTGCTCGTTTTGGATAATATTTTCCAGTTTTTGGGTTTTGAAATATTTTTTCGTTCGTTCCAAATAGGAAATTCATTTCACATTTGCTTCCTCGACATGAAAATATAGATGCATTGGCAGTGCAGTCTCTCTTGGGGATTACAATGCAGGTAGACTGATGGTGCCATCTATTATTAGATTATGATAATGATCAACTTTAATGTTTCATAGTATTATTACACTATTTTGTTCGATCTCTATAATATTTAAACAGTTTTATAGTTAACATTACCATAATCTTCTTGAGCAGGTAAATTGACACATACAAAAGCATACACAAACCTTTGCACACAGACACACACCTATATATATATTTATATATATACATATATATATATGTATATATCAGTCATCTATATAAGGTTGTTTGAATGTGAAGAACACATCCACAAATAAAATATTCAGCACAATTTGTTTCAATAGGATTTATATATCATTGATCGGAATTGTAATCAGACCATTGGAGGTAGAGGATTGTTGTTTGAAGTATGGAGAGAGAGAGAGAGAGAGAGAGAGAGAGAGAGAGAGAGAGAGAGAGAGAGAGAGAGAGAGAGAGAGGGCGGGGTGGGGGGGGTGTCTCCCCATATCCTTGGGATGCCCATACTTATGTTACGATGACAGATCCTGGGATTACATTTTTCTTAGTTTGTGTTGGATTTAACATGAGATTTTCTGGGTCGACCTGTGGCGGCCGGTGAAAAGGATCCTTCTTATACACTTTTCTGATATAAACCTTCCAATTATACCAGAGAAAGATAAAAGCATGGAATGCAGAGGTTACTACCCTCGCAAAGCACCTTGTGGGTGTCGTGTATAAAACAGAGGAGCGTGAAAACCACTATTCACAGGCTGTCTTCCATTTAGCTAATTCCTTCGTCAAAGGGATGGGCCGATACAGAGGCACCAGCTACGCTACCAGAACCACGCCACCGACGCCCCGACGTGAGCGCCGTCTGAACAACATCCTTCTGCTTTGGACTTGCTAGCGTGTTTGTAGAATTTTGTGCTCTCGGTGTTTTCACTTTCGTGGATTTATTTCGTCATGACCGAAGCTCCAACTTCACCCATTCCAATGTTAAGTACAATAGTTTGTTTCGACAGCTTTTTGTAGTACCGGGCAATTGCCCTCTTCCCAGTATAGTCTTTTTTTATCTCGACCGGATGGGCCTTCCGCGATGTCGGCAGCCATTGTTGTTTTGCTTTGTCTCGCTGGGAATTCATGTTAGTCTTGCCCATTTGGTACTCTGTCAGTTAGGTTCTTGGTTTAGTCACTGGCCTTACGCCTTTTTTAACCATTATTATTATTATTATTATTATTATTATTATTTCCCATGGTACTTTTTGCTAGCAAGTCCAGTCTACGAACAAGAATAGTACCCGCCCTGCGAGGCGTTCGTCAGTGGACTATATCCCTTTGAATTTGGTTATAGCAGACGTTATTCTTCGTTCGTAGTTTTGTATTTGGCGTTACAATTTTATTGTTATATTTATATCATATTATTGTGTGCTTATTAGGTTCTTATAGTGTAACCCCGAGAGCGAGAGATTGGAATTCCCGTTTTCTGTCGCCAGTCACGAGTTACCCTTTCTCTCGTTTTCTTTCTTATCCTCGGGTATGAGAGGTGGATTTCCTGTTTTCCGTTTTGTACGTTCAACGAGTTCTCCCTCCCCCCTCTCCCTCTACAGGTATATGATATCTTACGAGTTATTTAGTTTGTGGTTACTATTGAGATAGATAGCGTTATTTAATAGGTCCCGTTACTGTGTGTGTTATTTTTTTGGGATGTCATTAAGACCCCCCCCCTTGTTCCCTCGTAGTTCCGTCCTCTCCCCGTTACGGCTTGGGAGTAGGATCTGAACATTCATCCACTCCGCCTTGAGTTCTACTCCACCATGAGGGATACTCAATGAGTTTGGAACTATAGTTATATATTGTTTAGATACAACCCTCTGGAAGGGCCTAAATATATTGTTTAGATACAACCCTCTGGAAGGGCCTCATCCTCTGGTGGCCCTTACACCGGTCTCCGGCCACAGCCATATCCACACAAATATTCATTATTAATCACAATTGAATTATTCAGGACCTTTCATCGACCTCCGGCTTCACCGGAGATCACCAATACGCTTAACAATAATATTAGCCTTAGCATTTAGCTACTGCTTGTGTTTTATAATTTATTCATTCATTACGGGCCTGTCACTTGATCCCCGACCCTGTCAGACGTTCGGCAGATTTCGTTAGACTATTTATTCTTATTTTGATAATATTTATAGTGATACGGACCCATTTCTATTGCTCCGGCACACTCCGGTGCAGGAAACATTTACATTTAACGTATTTTAATATGGAGCTCCGGCTCTCAATCACTGAATTCCCCTAAGCACACATATTTCATTATATCTAGGCTCGGTTAGTAGATCTTAATCCCTTACCAGAGTCTCAAGGAACATCCAGACTTATGTCTCCTTTCTTTTACAGAAAGTCCGTTGTGCTGGCCAGGGCTGCCCCGCCTCGTTCAACGACCCCGTTGGACATGACCTCTGTCGTTCGCATGCGCATTGCGCCATCTCCTTTATTCGGGAGCTGGGACAAGACCCATATATGATCTGGTTCCCGGAATCGTGCACACTCTGTTACGAGTTGTCCTCCATACTCCTGAACGATGATGTAAGTTGGTTTTCGTTTTGTTCCTTGTTTATCTTTTGCAGACATTAATATGTCCCTTAATTATATATACGTGGTATATTTCGGAGGACGATCCTTCTCCTTCATCACTAATCACCTCAACTCTTTCAGGCCGATGATGAGTCTCTTCGGTCAGCAAGGGCTGCTCTTCGTCCTTAGGTGTCGGGCTTCGGCAGGAATGCCACGTCTGGCGCACCCTATCTCCTCGATGGAGACATGGCCTCCCGTTTCTTCCCACGCTCGACAACTGCAGCAGTCACTCCGGAAGTAGCTGCCCCTTTAATTGAAGAAGTCAGAGCAACCATTTCCGCGGAAGATGAACCCCTTTTACCGGTGGACGTGGCAGATCTAGATCTAGACGTGGAACCCATGGACGAGCAGGTAAGTGGTGTCGAGTTGGTGGAAACCTTTTTCTCTTCTACTCCTTCTTCTACCTCTTCCTTTCTCGGCTTTGATAAGCCTAAGGCTTCTCCTCGGGATCCCTCTGTCCCCGTACGACCCAAGGTGAAGCCACTACGTACTTATAAGTCTTCAGCTTTGCCAGTATCGACGTCACCGGTCCCCGGACCCTCGACTGCTCCTGATGTTCCTATTGCTCCCCATAAAACCGTGACTTCTAAGAAGTCCAAGTCTGTCAAGTCCAAGGCACCACCAACGGGTGGCTCTCAGGTACCCTCCTTCCCCGTCGACCTGATCAGGGATATAGTCAAGGAGCAAATTCAACAACAGTCTGGGGCTATGACAGAGCTTAAAGATATGGTGGCTTCTCTGATCCGCTCCGGAACTCAGATTCCGCCTCCTTCAGCCCCAGACGCATCGAAGCTACCTCCCTTCGATAAAAACAACCCTTGGAGGTTTGCCTTGCATGCCCCATACTTAGATGGTTCCCTAACTCTAGAGGGCATAGGCACCCGCCCTCTAGAGGACCTGGAATTCTACCCCCCGGTGCTAGAATTCCCATTCAATGGCTTTGCACGCCTAAAGGAGCATGCATTGGTTCGAATGGACAAGGTACCGAAGGAAACGGTGATATTTCCGAAAGAGCAGGCCCAAGCTATCTCGGCCAGAACTCTATTAGAGTGGGGGTGTAATAACTCCAAGCTCACCCCACACAAAGGTGCCTTCACTATTTTTACGACGGCAGCGTCCATCTCTTTACCGCTCATAGACAAAATCACAGAGCTGACAATACAGGCCATCAAGGAAGGCTCTACCATGCCGGCTCTCAAGGAGACGGACCCCACCTCATTGCTCATTCCGAGTACCTCTGCAACCTGGAACGACGCGTCTTCTACCTTCACAGTGGGGAAGCTAGACCCAGACTGTGCCTCTACTCTTTTTTCTGAGAAGCTCCTCAGATTACTAGAGAGTCTTCTGAAAACTGAGTTCGAGACCCGTAATAGGCTAGCTAGATCCCTCCACTCCATCACCTCCAGAGAGTCCCTAGCATCTGTTAACCCCCACGGAAACCTTGTTCAGGGTTTTCACAAAGAACCTGCTTCTGTCCTACCAAGTGGACCTCCACGACTTCTGGTCGACTCGGGTTGGCTGCAGGAAGTTCGTTCTGTCTGAGGCTTCCATCAGACATGAACCGAACAGGCTGATAGCTTCCTCCTACTGAGTAAGAACCTATTCCCTCAGAACGAAGTTGATAAGGTTCTTTAGGACGCTGCGAGGACAAACCAAAATTTGCAAGTAAGGTGGGGCCTCTCGACCAAAAGGAAGATCGAATCCCACAAGCAAACGTTCTTCAAGAAGAAGCAGAGATTTATTCCTTACAAGACGAACCGGGGCCACTACCACCAATCGTCAGTTCCCCACACGTCGACACATTCCCCATCTGCTTCGACTTCTCAACAACCGGCTCCCCCTCAGCAAGTAGTCTACCTCACTGCTCCCCCAGGTGCACAGCCCAACCCCACTTGGATGTCCTCTCCAGCATACAACCCTAGCTACGAATCCTCTGGTTCCTTTCGTGGACACCAGAAAGGAAGCTACAGAGGTAGAGGACAGTTCCGCCAGCGAGGCAGACCTAAAGCAAGGGGTGCTCCTGGAAGGAAGGGACCTAGGTTCACTCTCTCGCAATGATGTGTTCCCGGTAGGAGGGAGAC
>NC_090758.1:62549861-62594861 GCF_036898095.1 Palaemon carinicauda | reverse complement strand
AGACGGTGTGGGCACGTGTTGAGGATGGATGGTGGGGCTGGGGTGAGGAGGGCTTGGGAGGAATCTGTAAGCGGGAGAAGATCAAGAGGGAGCCAGAGAGTTAGATGACGAGATAAGATGAAGGATGATATAGAGAAAAGAGGTTTGTTGGAAGAGGATTCCTTTGATTGAAGGTATTGAAGAGGGTGCATCAGGCAACTGACCCCTTAATGTAGGGATAACGGTGAAGAAGAAGAAGAAGAAGAAGAAGAAGAATGGGAGGACACTTGCCTCTCTAGTGAGGGGCAGATAATTTCACTAACGAGGTAGAGATATTCATGAACTGATAATTACTTGACTTTCGTGATTATATCTTAAATAACATAAATTAAATAGATGTACCCAAAGTCTATAGTAGTGGGGAGAAAAACTGTATTATTGATTCTTGAATGTTTGTAAATAGAAAAAGAACACTAGTTATTAATGAATAACATAAAAGAAAATTAAAGTGATAGATTTATGATAGTCTAAAATCTCTTCATATTACAAACAAGAATCCAACGATACATTTTCATAAATTCTCATAAAATCAAATCTCCTAAATTATGTATCATTGATCCATGCATAGGATACATAGTATCATACTTCTCTATCTGGCCTAATGACTCCAGATGATGAACTCAAATACTAAATAAAATTCCATTCCAAATTCCCATTCCAATTCCAGTTTAATTTCGTCGATGCTCGTTCCTATTCCAAAAAGCTCTAATTAATACCGCATCTAACAAAACATGGAATTTTCTCTTTCCTATTTCAAAACGAGAAGATTGATTAGGAAATTATCTATGATGCTTTTAATATTTGCGGAAACTCTTTTGATTTATCTATTCGTTGTTAAATGATATGTTCCGGATACTGATTGATTCCATCTGATAGTTGATATTTTAGGTTAATCAGTTAACACGTGATGGAAATGGACGGGAGGAGGAAAGAGAATGAATTACACTATTGTGATAATATAATACATAAAATCACACTGACGTATATATATATATATATATATATATATATATATATATATATATATGTATATATATATATATATATATATATATATATATATATATATATATATATATATATATATATATATATATTCATATAAAAACATATATGTATATATTATATATATATATATATATATATATATATATATATATATATATATATATATATATATATATATATATATATATATGTATATATATGTAAATATATGTATATATATATATATATATATATGTATATATATATATATATATATATATATATATATATATATATATATATATATATGTGTGTGTGTGTGTGTGTGTGTGTGTGCGTGTGTGTATTTAGATGCTACTTTAAAAATCTTAATAATTTGAATCCTGTTTCATTTTCATGAGTTCATCTATAGGTGTGATGTCGTTAGAGAATTTATTTACAATTTATATGGTCATTACAAACATTCGTTTTCCCTTAAAAGATGCAAAACCCGGGGAAGCTTCCTTTGTAATACTACTAATGCAGAGTAATGAAATGCTTCTTACTCTCATTACTCTTCCTAATTTGCATAATGGAACAATGGAGCAATGGGTGGAGTGAGTGGACAGTGATTGGAATCTCTTTTGGAGGCTTCATTCATGACTTTCCAAATGAGGAACTCTGTTGAGGAGGAAGGTAATTAAACAGACAGTCTCTCCGGAGTTGGAAGAAATATACAAAACTAGTGATGGGATTTTCCCTGTATTTTAGGTTTATTTAACAAAATTAATCAATTATAGCAAAAGTCATCTATAATTTGAAAAACATAATAAAATTGCAATGTTTTCTTTTGAATACCAACATGGTGCGTAGGATGGAGAGAAATATTTTTAATCTTCTTCTTCTTCTTCTTCTTCTTCTTTTTCTTCTTCTTCTTCTTCTTCTTCTTCTATTGCAGCTGATGCTTTCTCTTCTTATTCTTCTCCTTTTTTCTACTTCTTCTTCTTCTTCTAATTATCATTATTATTATTACCATTATATCCATTGTTTAAACTCTAGCATTTGGTTTTTAAATGAGTATTAATGTGTTGTGTCTATCAAAGCAAATTAATCAAATAGTGAAAAGGTCATTTATATTTTGAAAAAATCAGCTTGAAAAAAATACGATTATGCTAAGTGTTAAAATAAATGTATAATTTCACCAACAAATTATTTTCTAGCTATGATCAATCAGACAAAAAATCTCCTACCACCACCAATCACAAAGGAATATTTAAAGATATCTTTACAAGGTATGACTTTGATAAAAACATTTGAAACTAAGCAAATGTGGTTCCGGTCATTAGGAGGAAGTAGGACCAATCAGGAATAAGGAACAAATATACAATTCAATTTATCAAACATAATGAAGATTGTGGAGACAGGGAAGAAATAACGGGATAAAGGAATGCTAATGAGTATGGAATATTATTATATCAAAAATTTTTCAATAGAGGGCTCAACTATACATAACTGAGGGTAATGAGGCTTATTGAGGTGGAGATATGGCAGCAGTGGGAGGATCCATTTAAAATTAGGGGCCCTTCTTGAGCGGTCATTTATCGCTGCATTGGGTATAATCTTTTTAAATTCTATCCACCAAAATAATTCTTTACTAGTACATCTACAATTTTTGATGAGGAGACAAATATCTAACGTAGTTTTGTGTATTGTACACAAACGGATATAACTTGAAAACAATATAATCAATAGCTAGAAATCTTATAAATATTTTATCATTGAAAAGCCTTTAGTATTTAGAAGTAAGTGTTACCTAAAAAAAAAATAAAAAAAAAATGCAGGTGTGGAGGATTGATGTTCGCCTTATTTTTATTTTTTTTAGTTTGCCAAATCCAGAGAGAGAGAGAGAGAGAGAGAGAGAGAGAGAGAGAGAGAGAGAGAGAGAGAGAGAGAGATAGTTAGTGTATGGATTGTTTTTTGTGAGAAAGATTGTTGGTATAAATGAGATTGTTTGTTCATGTTTTAACTATGTTAGGAAAGTGGTTCATATCTTGGGCGAATGATTGTTTTTGATTTGAGTGCATCAAGAGTCAGTTCTGTGTGAATACTTGATTGCTATTATTTTTTTCTTTACCATCGTTGAAGTGTTTGATTATTTTTTGACTAAGTACAATTTTGTTTATATTTGCTTGTCGTGATTGTGAATGATAGGAACAGTTAATTATTTATCTTTGATTATAGTGCGATAGTTTAGTTAGTTAGGAGTGTTCGTAAGTGTTTTATTTTTTATTTCTGCAGGCCGCAATTCCTCCTTTAGAGAGATTTTTCTTTAAATGTGAAATAGTTTGTTGACGACCTGGCTTATGATAAGGAACTTGACACGACTGCTTGGATTTAGATATTTGTTGGTGACCCGGACCGAATTTACTTCTGATTGCTGTTGATGATGAGGATGATGATGATGATGATGATTGCGATGATAATGATGATGATGATGATGATAACCCTTTTACCCCCAATGGACGAACTGGTACGTTTCACAAAACTCATCCCTTTACCCCCATGGACGTAATGGTACATCCTTGCAAAAAATTGCTGTTTACATTTTTTTGCATATTTTTGATAACTTTATGAGAAACTTCAGGCTTTTTCCAAAAGAATGAGACCAACCTGACCTCCCTATGACGAAAATTAAGGCTGTTAGATCAATTTAAAATGGATAAAAGGATGTACTGTTGGCAGTTACATTTATTCATGTTAACTATGAATAAGAATACCAGCAGGATTTCAGAAAACTTTTTTTTTCTCATTGATATTTCATGAGTTTCTCTAGAAAATAAACTAACTATTTACAACATTACTGTTGTAGAAAAATCAGAAAATATCAACAAACAGGTGTTTATAAATAATATTGTACACAAAGATTGAAAAAATATGGAGCCTGAATAAACGTTAAATAAAGACTTAGATACAAAAACTTTAATAAATAAGTTAGTAAAAGCATTGTTAATAGAGAACTGAAATTGAATAAGAAAAATAAGGGAATAATTAAATACTTATATAGTAAGAGAGGGAATAGAGGAAAAGTCTGGATAATTCAATAAAGAAAAACAAAGTTGATCGCAAAAATAATAAATATATTATTAGGAATAAAAAAAGAAATGAGATGTACCAGGAAATTTCCCAAAATATATCATCAAAAAATAAGATTAGTAATGATATCGATTTGCAGGAAATATAACAAAGCAGTTGATGATTTCAAAATGAAAAGACAAAGGAAATGTACTTTGTTTACCAACAGTCCAAAACAACCTGAAATTAATATGACACCTAAATGAGACAAAGGAAATATAACCGTTATATTTCGTGACAAAGGGAGACACAATTCGGTTTTGATACAATGGTAAAAGAATTTAAAGTAAATATCACTGTTAAAATATCTTAATATATATCCTTATGTGCATATAATTATTTATTTGTAGATTGAAATATGTGAAAGAATAAACTGAAAAAAAAAAAAAACCGTACGCATCTGTCTAGCAGATCATCGGGCCTAGGGCATATAAACTCTCGTACAAATTTTTCTCTTCACCAATAAAAAGGACCATTAAGATCTCCTGTGGGTAATATCCCCTGAGGCTCAAACAAAATTCCAGAAACACTTCTTCTTATCCAGGATAATTGCAAGACGTGTTCGCGGTACTTCTGGGAGCCTTAACAAAGGTGTTGCCCACACGCGAGCATGCATAATATCACGAGTTCAATTTCAAGAAGATATCGTGTTTACTTTATTGCTTCTGATGATTTCATATTCGTCATAGATGTGAATACATACTTACAAAACTGCTCACAAACACTCATACACAAGCACATACACACACACAGACACACACACACAAGCAACTGAAATAGAGAATGAAAAGCAAACCCTGGTTCAATGATGATTGTAGTCGTGCATATTTGGAGAGGCAGGAGGTCTATCATCTTTGAAAATGAATACATTTGACTATGACTTCTTATTGAAGCTCTTGGACTTATAGCATCCTGCTTTTCCAACTAGGGATGTACCTTAGGTAATAATAATAATAATGATAATAATAATAATAATAATAATAATAATAATAATAATAATAATAATAAAAATAATAATAATAATAATAATAATAATAATAATAATAATACTAATAATATGTGACATCTAACATCTATTTGCTGAACTCCTTAAAGGACTTAATTGGCAATATCTCAAGATCCACTTGAAATTCCAGATCTTCCTGGCTCCTTCACAAGTGTTATGTTGTGATCTTCTCATCATTACGAATCATCTGATTTATATTCATTAGAAATTACTCTTGTGTTTACTTAAAATTAATGTATAGTGTTTAATCTCTTTTATTTACTAGACTTAGTAGTTGATACTTTATACAAATATATAAAAGAGAGATAAATGTATCTACCTATCTAAATATATATATATATATATATATATATATATATATATATATATATATATATATATATATATATATATATACATATATATACATATATATACATATATATATATATATATATATATATATATACCCCTACGTATATATAAATTATAAAAATATAAACACGTATATTCAATATATATATATATATATATATATATATATATATATATATATATATATATATTTATATATATATATATATATATATATATATATATATATATATATATATATAGATAGATAGATAGATAGGTAGATAGATATATAAGTAGGAAGATAATATAAGTGTAAGTGTATTTGTATGTCTAAACATAAACACTTAAATATATATACGAGAGACCTTAAGTCAAAGTTTTTTATATTCGCTCCAGATATTATACGTTCTCTCCTTCAGGAGCTCTTTCCCCTTCCTCCCAAGGCCCCCAGGGACGCCAGCCTTTTCTTTCAGCACCTCATTTCCCTGAAGTTAATTGGCACTGCATATATATATATATATATATATATATATATATATATATATATATATATATATATATATATATATATATATATATATATATATATATATATATATATATACATAGATATATATATATATATATATATATATATATATATATATATATATATATATATATATATATATATATATATATATATATACATATATATATATATATATATATATATATATATATATATACTGTATATATATATATATATATATATATATATATATATATATATATATATATATATATATATATACAATATAATCTATACATATATATATATATGTATATATATATATATATATATATATATATATATATATATATATACATAATAGTTGTTACCTTTGTCAAAAATATAGATTATTATAATACGGTAACTAATAAAAAATACTTGTTACCTTGATAAAGATATAATTTTAGTGCATAAACACGAATTCCTGGTTCGTACACGTACCACGGTTTCGTACACACACACACACACACACACACACACACACACACACATATATATATATATATATATATATATATATATATATATATATATATATATATATATATATATATATATATATATATATATAGGGCTTATATGTTTTATTAGATGAACATAGACTCTTTATTTTAACATTTAGGGCTTTTATATTATATTAGGTGCCAAAAAAAATGATTTATTTTTTAAATGTTTTTTTTTAAATGTTTCTAAAATGCAAATGTTCTATAGTCTCTTCAACTACATATTACTAGCGTACTAACTGCTTTTCGTGCACAACACTTTTCCAAGACAATTTTTACTCCTCTGAGCGAATGAAGGGCCCAGTTTCAAACGGCTTTAAATTTAATTAAATAAGGAGTTTTGTCTGGACATGACAAAACGTTCTGTTTGAGCTCCATCTTATTTTTCCTTAGCCTACCCCAAACAAAGAAAGATGTTAACGGCGATAAATATCATCACCGTAACGCTGATTGATTCTAGTAACACGTAGGTACTAGGTTGGCCAGGGCACCAGCCGACCGTTGAGATACTACCACTAGAGAGGTATTGGATCCTTTGACTGGCCAGACAGTAATGCATTGGATCCCTCTCTCTGGTCACGGCTTATTTTTTCTTTGCCTACACTTACACAGAATAGTTTGGCCTATTCTTTACATATTCTCGTCTTTCCTCATACACCTGACAACAATGAGATACTTAACACTTCTTCACCCAAGGGGTTAATTACTGTACTGCAATTTGTTCAGTGTACTTTCCTCTTGGTAAGGGTAGAAGAGACTCTTTAGCTGTGGTAAGCAGCTCTTCTAGGAGAAGGACACACCAAAATTAAACCACTGTTCTCTCGTCTTGGGTAGTGCCATAGCCTCTGTACCATGGTCCTCCACTGTCTTTGGTTGGGGTTCTCTTGCTGGAGGGTACACTCAGGCACACTATTCTATCTTATTTTTTTTCTTTTTTTTCTTCCTCTTGTTTTATTGAAATGGTGTGTTGGGCAGGCTTAGTAAAAGGGCCATGGATGCCTGGTGGTTTATCAAGAGGTTGTCTTTTCCTTTTTCTGATTATTTTTCTTCTCAAAACCCTCCTTACTGTCCTCCCTTCAGTTGAAGTGGCTATCCTGGAGGGTATTTAGCCTTGCATGGTGTATCGGCTCCTCCATGTTGACCAGTTTTTCCGACTTTTTACTATAGTCTATGGGTATCATCAATCACTTTGTTTATAATTCTGTAAGTAGTGTTTTTGTTATAATTCTTGTTAATCTAGTTTTTAAGTATTATGTCTCTTTTTTATTTCTATCAATTTTTATGCTGTCTGGACACATTGAGCAAAATCTGGGACCATTACGTCCTAGATTTCGTCAATGTCGTCTTCTGTATTGCAATATTCGTGGTCTTCATGCAAATATCCAAGACCTTACAGTTGCGTCCAGACAGTATAATATTCTTTTGTGCTCAGAAACTTTGGTTTCTAATATGAGGCACTCATCTGAGCTCCTTATAACTGGTTTTAAGAAGCCAATAATTTTGAAACGTGTTGCCAACCCTAGGGCCAGGGGAATGGCGGTCTATATTAGGACCGAGTACCCTGCTTCTCATAAGTACTGCTATCAATGTGGATGTCATGAGATTCAGGTAATAAAAGTTTGTGGCAGGCATAACAACTTTTATTTGTGTTCGATCTACCGGAATCCAGACATGGATGATTCTATCTTCGATTGTCTTCTTACCATTATGGCTAAGATACAAGAAGATGATAAAAAGGCTTATTTTGTCTTTGTTGGTGATTTTAATACTCACCATAGGGAGTGGTTAAGTTCTATCTCTCCTACCGATCGCCATGGCTTAAGAGCTTTAGACTTTGCCTCTGAATCAGGCTGTGAGCAAATCATAAATGAAGCTACTCAAAGGTCTGGTAATTGCTTGGACCTCGTATACACTGAATCCCCTGGCGTTATAACTAGTAAGGTTGGTTCTCCAGTCGGGACATCTGATCATGCCTTGATTTCATTAGAAGTGAAGACTGAGCAGCCTGTCCTTGATATATCATATTCTTGTAAAATTTATATGAAATCCCAAGCAGACTGGAATGGGATTTTACATGACCTTTTGTGCTTGAATTGGTCACAATTATATAATAGTGTAGATCCTGTTGTCCCTTTGAATGAGAATCTAGTCAACATAATTGATAGGCGTATCCCTTCTCGTGTGCCAAGGTACTGAGTGAAGGACAAACCGCGGTTCAATGATGATTGTAGACGTGCTTATTTGGAGAAAGAGGAGGCCTATCATCTTGGGAAGGGTAACAGATCAGATTTGACCTGGAACAACTATACTCAGCTTCGAGCTTTTGCTCAGAGAGTTTATGCCTCAATTGAAAAGGAGTATAATTTAACCATAAAAGAAAAACTTTCTGGTACAACTCATGGACATAAAAGGTGGTCTACCCTTAAATCTGCCCTCTTTGGTGTAGATGCAACAGTTCCTCCTTTACTTAAACCAGATGGCTCAGTCACTCACTGTCCAAAGGAAAAGGCAACCCTTTTGGCTGATGTTTTTGACATTAAACAGAGTAATGAAAAACTTGAAATTCCTCATTCCTGTTCTCCTGAGGCTAAACTAACTAGTTTAGCTTTTTGATCTCGTGAGATTAAAGCTCTGTTGGTGGACCTTGATGCTTATGGAGGTGTAGACCCAAATGGTATTTTTCCTTTGTTTTTTATAAAGACAGCAGATTTCTTAGCTCCAAAGTTATCTGTTATTTTGCGCAAGTTAGCAAGAAGAGGAGCTTTTAGCACTAGTTTGAGAATTGGTAATGTTACTCCTCTATGTAAAGGTGTTAGTCGTAGCTCAAGTCCCACTGATTACCGCCCAATTTCCATAACTCCCATATTATCTAAAGTTTTTGAACGTCTTCTGGCAAAATGTCTTAATAGGTTTGCTGAAGGTAATCATCTACTCCCTAGTTTGCAATTTGGTTTTCGTAAAGGCCTTGGAGCATGTGATGCCCTTCTTACAATCTCCAATGCTGTACAGAAATCCCTTGATTGTGGTCGGGAAGTTCGTATGATTGGCCTTGATTTTAGTGCTGCCTTTGACTGTGTTAATCATGAGGCCCTTGTTTTCAAACTGAAACAGTTGGGAGTGGGTGGGTCGTTTCTTAGCATTATTATTGATTTTTTAATTAATAGATCTCAAAGAGTTGTTTTTGAAGGGCACCATAGTGATTATAGGAATGTTATATCCAGTGTTCCACAAGGTAGTGTTCTTGGCCTATTACTTTTCATACTATATACACATGACATGTGGTTTGGCCTAGAAAACAAGCTTGTTGCATAAGCAGATGATGCTACTCTCTTTGCATCAATTCCATCCCCTGAATGTAGATCTGGGGTTGGTGAATCCCTTAATAGAGATTTAGCTAGAATTAGTGCATGGTGCAAATTATGGGGTATAAAGTTGAATCCTAACAAAAATCAAAGTATGATTGTAAGTAGGTCAAGGACGGTGGCTCCTCAACATCCGGATCTCAGTATTGATAATGTTTCTTTAAATATGTATGACTCTTTCAAAATTTTGGGTGTAATTCTCGACAGTAAATCTACTTTTGAGAAACATATAAGGTCTGTGTCTTCTTCAATTGCACAAAAGATAGGCTTATTGAGAAAGTCTTTCAAGATTTTCGGTGATCAATCTATTGTGAAGAAGTGTTTTAATTCTCTCATTCTACCTTGTTTTGAGTATTGTTCTCCTGTCGGGTCTTCAGCTGCTGATTCTCATCTTAATTTGTTGGACAGAAACTTACGGTCTATTAAATTTCTTATTCCTGATCTATGCATGTTGCATAAGATTTTTCATAACTCTAACCATCCTTTACATTCAAATCTCCCTGGACAATTCTATCCTGTTCGTAATACTAGGCAGGCAGTTAATTCTAATAGCCAGGCCTTCTCCATCACGAGGCTCAATACTACGCAATACTCTCGAAGTTCTATTCCAGCTGTTACTAAGTTGTGGAATGTTCTTCTCAATCGGGTGGTTGAATCAGTAAAACTTCAAAAGTTCAAAGTTGGAGCAAATGCTTTTTAGTTGACTAGGCGGACATGAGTCTTTTTATAGTTTATTTATGACATATTTGTTTTTGATGTTATTAATAGTTTATAGATGACATGTCTGTTTTGACGTTGTTACTTATTCTAGATTGATTTGTTGTTAATTTGTTCTCTTCATTTATTTATTTCCTTATTTCCTTTCCTCACTGGGCTATTTTTCCCTGTTGGAGCCCCTGGGCTTATAGCATCTTGCTTTTCCAACTAGGGTTGTAGCTTGGATAGTAATAATAATAATAATAATAGAAATGAAGGTTTGCATAAGTCGGTGTCGGGTGGTCCATCTCGGTTAATTTCATCAACCGCTTAGCCACACGTGCATTGTATGGGAGAGGTAAATATGGAATTGTAGTCGACCACGTGAAGTTCGCGAAGTAGGCCCGTTCTCTGATGATAGTCTTGATTCCATGGACCATGTAATTCAGGGACGTACCGATACAACCATCTGCTGCAACGAAGATTTGGGAATAGGACGTGGATCCGTCCGGGCATGATACATTGAAGCCAGCCTTGTCGTATCGTATCCACGAGCTGTTGTTCAGTCTGCAATTGAACTTATTGTCGTCAAAGGGATAAAGCTTTTTCAGACAATTTTCATGTGTATGGGAGAGAGCACTGTCTAGCACTATACCTAACTCACATGAATCCATTGAGTTTTTATGGAATTCAAAGGAGTCAGCTGTACATATTTTTTTATTCATTGCGTCTGAACAGTGAGTTAATTGATATAAGTCTTTAATGACCGTATATGTTTCCTTGTCTGGGGAAATCAATACGTGTCCTGTCAAACTGGATATTACTGGATTTGAGTGATTCGTCATGAAAGTCGGAAATGGTGATATCCTGTAAGATTGCTAGGCATCGGAACAATCAAAGGGAATTGTAATCATAATCCTGTGATTTTCAACGCTTACTGTAATTATGCTGTTATAAAATTCTAACCTACGTGCGTCTAACAAAGGAACATAACCTAATTTCTCTCGTCCGTTCTCAAAATTAACGTTAAGTCTCTTATCGGCAACAAATGCTGTAACAGTGCACCTTTAGTCGCTGATGTGATAGCTTCCACATAGTCTTTTGATTTCTCAATGAAATGTGCAATTCTATTATGTATATGATCTATTTTTGAATCATAATACGTGAACGTTGCCAACAAATCTTGTACTTCCATAATCTGACTGATATTACTAGAATGTTTGTTCACTAAACTCATAATTTGATTGATTGAAGCTAACTGATTCCTTAGTTCTGACAAAATCAATTCATTTTCATGCGTCAGAAACTCAATTTCCTCATTTTGATTACTAATCTTCAGACGATTGGAAATCCCTAAGCGTAAACTTGCAATAGAACCAAAGATGTTTAGTGCAGCAAAAAATAAACGGGTTACGTTTTTCAAGGTTATCGTGTCTTACTGGTCACATCAAAAGGTCACGAGCCAAAGATTCTGCCTCGTAAGTCTTTTTTTGCAAGTCGTCGGTTAGCATCTCTGCAACTTTTAGTGTCAATGCAAGCGAACTCTCTGTATTAAAAGGAATGTGTCTGCTATGTATTTCATTTAAGGAAACAGCAAACCTTTAAATGGCGTTCCTTAAGCTAGTGACGTCATTCTCTGGGAGAAAAATGGCTTGCATACGTACTTCAACAACTACGTTACTTGATGTAATAAAAACGTCTTCTTGTCTTTCTAATATAGTGCCATATTTAAAATATATACTTTTAGTTTTAGAGCTCTTCCCACACGAGAAAAATGTCTGAGCGAACAATATCACTCCTAACAATAAAAACTTCATCTTGGAAACTTGTAATGAGAGAAATATATGTAATTACTCCTGTATTAAGCGGAAGAAACTTTTAACATATATTGTTCACAGAAATAAAAAAAATAATCTTTCCCTCACTTTTTCCCCCTCTTATTTTAATTTCTTAGGTGAGCCAATGGTACAATTCTTTCATCAGTGGGCTGGGATATGTTTTGAACTCTAAATCTATTGGCCGTTAATGTTTCCAAAAAGCTAAATGGGCCTTCAAACTTAGGTGTTACTTTATAATCGAGTCCTTTGCGTACATATACCTGTATGTATACATTATCACCCACGGTATATGTTTTAGCTGGTTTCGCTATTTTATCATGATTCCTTTTCATTATGATTTGTGATTCTTCTAAATTCTTTCAAAGGATATCAAAATGACTATTGCTTTCATTTATACATTCTTTTAAAGGATTTGATAAATTAGTTGTAGGCGTTAATGCATGGAAAGGCGTTCTAACTGGGGTACCATACAATGCTTCGTGCAGTGACATTTTAATTGATATATGATATGAATGATTCAGAGTACTCAGTACCGCAGGTATTGCAATATCCCAGTTGGGGTCTGATCCCCCTAGTGTTACTCTTAATATGTTTAAAACCTTCCTATTCGCTCTTTCCACTAGCCCATTCGACTCTGGGTGATAGATCATAGTATTGATTTTCTTTATGCTAAGGAATTCACACAATGAGGTAAGAAAGTGATTATTAAATTCTCCACCCGAGTCTGAGATTATCATGTGTGGAATTCCATGTTTACAAATGTAACACTCGTAAAACTTCCTAGCGCATTCAATCGCAGTTTTAGTTTTATGCGCTATTAGTTCTGTATATCGAGTCAAAGCATCTAAAATTACTAAGAGGTGCTTATTTCCTCTGTCTGACTCATAAATCCTGTTAATAAATCTAAATATATCCTTTCAAACGGTTGATTGGGCACGGGATAAGCCCCTAGGCTGACAGGTGTTTTCGTGTGCCCTTTGTTTTCCTGACAAGTGCGACAATTAGCTATGTGTTTTTTTATATCTGTAAGCATCGTATGCCAATAAAACAATGATTTGGCTTTCTGTGACATTAATGAGAACCCTGGGTGTCCATGCAATGGATTTGCATGCAACCAATTTAGGACAGTGGATATAAGTGAGATTGGTACCACTACCTGGTCGTTAGTCACATGTGGTGTATTGCGGGTTTTCCTTGTCACGGATCTACACAGAATATTGTCTTTGATTATATAATTCTGCTGCGTATACTTTATATATTCCTTTTCCTTACGATTGCCTTCCAAAGCATTCATAATTTTTTCTAATATGTGATCTTTTCTTTGCTCAGTCTGTAATAATTCAGCACTCCAGCCCAGATCTTCTTTTTCAGATATAGTTTTAACAATTGGCATGGATGTTGATATATCTATTAATTCAGCCAAAGCCTCCGTACAAGATGACACGGGGTTGCGTGATAATGCATCAGCAATGATATTTGCTTTCCCTGGTAAATACCCGATTCTCACGCCAAAGTCTTGAATGATCAAATGCCACCGAGTTCGTTTGGGGCTGTGACTGAAGCCTTTAAAGAAGTCGGTTAGTGGTTTATGATCAGTAAGAACCTTAACGGGATAACTGTATATTATGTACTCAAAATGCACTAGTGAATTAACAATAGCTAGCCCTTCCTTGTCTATTACTGCATACGTACTTACGGAAGTTCTCAGTTTTCGAGAATAAAAAGCTAGCGGGAAAATTTCTTTTTCATATTGCTGAAGCAATACCCCACCTACTCCTAAGTCTGAGGCGTCTGTTGCAATGAAGAATTCCTTATCGAAGTCAGGAAATTTTAAGATAGGAGAACTACACAGTTCATCTTTCAAGTTATTAAACGCCTGTTGGTGCTGCTCAGACCATATGAAATCTACGCCCTTCTTCGTAAGATCAGTTAGGGGAGCGGCTATTATTGAATAACTGCGTATAAAACGCCTGTAATATCCACTACACTCCAGAAATTGCTGTATTCCCTTGACATTAGTAGGTATCGGAAAGTTACGGATAGCCAACACCTTATCATGGACTACTTTAAGACCTTGGCTTGACACCGTAAAACCCAAATAGACGAATTCTGTTTTGAAAAATACACACTTGCTAATCTTTACCCTTAAGTTATGTTGTCTTAGTCTCTGTAGTACTAGGTCTAATTTACGTAGGTGTTCTTCTAAGGTATTGGAAAAGATTACAAGGTCGTTCATATAGACATGCAGTATATCCCCTAGTACAGAGGTTCTCAATGGGGGTGAAATTCACCCCCAGGGGTGAATTTTGGGTTTTTAGGGGGTGAATTGTGACTGAAGTAAGTTCATGGGTGAGGAGAGCAATTATAGGCTTTGGCATATCTGGCCTGTCAATTGGGCTGGGATTATATCCTAGGATTGGAAAAGGTACTGAGGAAGAGACAGATGGCTGGGGAATTAAGTAGGCCCCAAGAAAATTACTTAGCAGGCCCAAGGTTGGGAACTCCTGAACTATAAATAGCTGAGAAGCTAATACCAATTTCAGTCTTGAATTGTCCTCAATAAGTGTCTGAGTGAACCTGATTTCCAGGATTGTATCTTCAAGAAAGTACGATCATTCATATATTGAATATGGATTCACATCCATCATCATCAATGGAGAAGAAAGGCCCCAATGTGTTATTTGTAGTAAAGCTTTGACAAACGATTCTATGAAACCAGCAAAGATGAGACAGCATTTGTAAAATGTTCATCCTCATCACAAAGACAAGAAAAAAAAACTTTTCTGAACGCCATGGGAATGCTCTCATAAAGATGAGGCTGTTTTCAACAGAAGAATTTAAAGAATAAAACCACAAAGTTACTGAAGCTTCCTATGTCGTAGCACTTGAAATAGCAAAGCAGAAAAAAACATATAATTGGGGAAAATTTGATAAGCCTTGCACTCTCAAAATGGTGGAAATTGTGTTGGGAAATGAAATGAAGAAAAAAATTGCAAAGGTTCCATTAGCAAACAGTACTGTTTAAAACAGGATAAGTGATATGGCCACTGACACCATGGATCAAGTTGTGCAGGAGATCAAGTCTTCAGCATTTGGCTTATTTTCAATCAACTTGATGAATCAACTGATGTGGCATCATGTTCCCAGTTGGTGGTGTTTGCAAGGTATGTTCACTCAGATTTATTTAAGGAGGAGTTTCTCTTTTGTTCCCCTCTTGAACTAACTACCAAGGCCTCTGATATTTGGAGAAGGTTTCATCTTTTTTGAATCAGAAAATCTTTCGTGGGATAATATCAGTGGGTGTTGTACAGATGGAGCACCAGCTATGTTAGGGACAAAATCAGGATTCCAAGTATGTGTGAAAAAGCGAGCTCTAAAAGTGAAAGGCATTTATTGTATAATCCATCGTCAGGCACTAGCCTCAAATACATTTCTTGCTCCGCTAGAGAAGGTTTTGGATCAAACAATTAAAATTGTAAATTTCGTCAAAGGAGGGGCACTCAACTCACGACTTTTCAAGCAGTTATGTACTGATATGGATGCAACCCATCATTTGCTTCTTTTTCACAAAAATGTTTGTTGGCTGTCAAGAGAAAATGTAACGGAGCGAGTATTTGAACTTAGAGATGAGATCAAATTGTTTTTTGAAGTGCAAGGTAAAACAGAATTTTCTGCCTGGCTGAGTGATGAGGGATGGATCATGCATCTTGCCTGTTTGGTTGATATATTTGAGCAACTGAATAAACTGAATCTTCAGATGCAAGGAAGGAATACAAGCATTATTAAACTCGTAGATGCCTTGAAAGCTTTTATGAGCAAGCTTGAAAATTGGAAGAGAAGGGTAAATGCATATAATGTAGTAATGTTTGGGAAACTGTCATCTATTCTTGCTGTTTGTGGTGAAGACAGGGTGCTTCCACAATTTGCAAAAAAATGAAACTTGGCAGCATTTGACAGCACTGGAAAATTAATTCAGACGATATTTTCCCGAACTTGGTGATGATGAGTTGGATTTAGTCAGAAATGCATTCAAACTGTCAGTTGAAAAAGTTCCTGATGATTGTCAAGATGAGGTTTTGGAGTTAAAAACTGATTCGGGTGTAAGAGATGCGTTCGATGAGAAATCGATAACAGAATTTTGGCCTCTGATGTACGATTCCTACCCAAAAGTGGAAGAATTGCTATCCGTGTATTGCTTCCGTTTGTATCGGCATATCTTTGTGAGTCAGGCTTTTCAACTCTGTTACAAAGTAAAACGATGCAGCGCAGTAGATTAGAGGTAGAAAATAACCTGCGTTGTGCCCTTTCAAGCACTCATCCGCGTATACCAGAATTGGCTAAGAAAAAACAATCATAGGTTTCGTCAATCGATGAACTGTAATATTCTGAATAAAATTAACTACAGGTTTATAATATCTTTTTACCCTATCGAACTTTTTGTTTATTGCATTAGCTTCAGTTTGGCCTGCTAAGTAGTTCTTATAAATTGAATAAAAAAATATTTTACTTTTATTCAAGTTTTATATCCATCGATATTTTCAATTTGCATATAATTTGTAATATTCCATTAAAAAGATAATCCATTTAAAACTGTAAATGTATATTTAAAAAAAAACAGTATTTTTAGTAATATTTGCATATTATTTACAGTGCACTTTTTGAGAAGACAGTCTTGGAAAAGACGGGAAGTTGGGGGGGGGGAAATGACATCATTACAAATGGTCAAAGGGGTGCATGGGCCCAAGAAGGTTGAGAACCCCTGCCCTAGTAAGTCTCCAAACACTATGTTAAACATTCTTGTAAATGTTATGGGAGCACAACGTAAACCAAAAGGCATCCGTAAAAATTCATAATGTCCCCTGGCTGTGCTGAAGGCTGTGTATGGGATACTATTTTCTTCTAATGATATCTGGTGAAAGCCTTTAAGTAAGTCCAAACTGGTAAAATATTTATTCTGACCTAACAAAGATAAAATATCTTCAGTACATGGCACTGGGAATCGATCAGGGATCGTTTCCTCATTCAAGCGACGTAAATCTACGCAGATACGCCATGTTTGATCTTTTTTTCGGTACAACTATCAATGGAAAATTATAAGCGCTGTTCGATTTCCTAATGACTCCTTCTTCTAACATTTTACCTACTTCATCATTCATTTCTTTCTGGAATTTCATAGGGAGTCTGTACGAGGGTACATAGATAATTTTCTGCTTGTCCTTTAACCTTATTTGATGCTCGATCACATCTGTTTTTCCTAAGGATCCATCCGTAGTAGGAGAAACATCATGATACTCGATTGAAAATCAAAAAAATTTCTGCTGAATTTCTTCGTCTTGAATGTTTTTATTGATTTTATTTTTAATAGATTGCAAAAGGGATTCATCCGTAACTGATTGAGCGTGATTGATTTAAGCAACGGTAAGAATACGATGTTTATAAACTTCTACATCCAAGATATGTTTATTTTAGTGAATTACTAAAGTGGTTTTTAAATGATTACAGACTTCAATATTACATTGTCGATGTGAGCCTACTGTATAAATAGCTTGTGTGACAGACAATCCGTAAGTTTTCAAAGTGTCGGAAAGGATTAATATTTCAGATCCCGGTAACGTTTTCTTTATTGGCACTATTAAATTTGAAGTTACGTTCGGCTCGATAGATTGCATGCAAGATGATAATACGGGTGAACGAGAATTCTGTTGGGTCGCGTATATTATTTCTTTATTAGTGAGACAAGTTATTGGTTCTTCAACGTACGTCACTGTTTTATTCGTCGTCTCCTTTTTATCCAAAACTGATTTTAATGTATTAGAAGACTTATAGGATTTTCCTTTGATATACACGCCGTGCTTGGCAGGGGCTAATATAATGTTTTGATTGCCCATAGATGAGTATCCTATAATTACAGCTGGATACATATCAATGTTTTGTACAACAACAAATGTATCGGCAAACGTGTGCTTACCGACCTTGAACTGAACATGAGTTACGCCTATTACATTTAATTCAATATTTCCTATACTTGAGAGCCTTACTCCGGACTTTTCTATAGGGAAGTTGAAAAACAATAAATGATGTGTCCTCAAATCCATGATATTACGTGGACTACCAGTCAAAAAATAATGTAAATGATCTGTGTTCTAAATTTACGGCATATAATGTTGGTCGTAACACATTTTGGCTTATTATTGTATGAATTCGTGGCAAATCTACGGGAGCATGCAATGATTTATTTAACTCGGCCGTGTGTTTCATAGGAAAATCTATTGCCTCACAATGATCTGGTAAAACATTAAATGGATTATTCAATACTACTGATGTTGATATGAATGACCTTGACCCAACATCACTCTTTTCCCCACTGGAGTTAATTATGTTCTATTTGCTTGCTCTGCACATTCTGAAAATTAGTCTGACCTTGCGAGTTCTGGTTTGACGGCCCAGGATCAGTGTTATTCGAAAAACTGTTTGTTTGTTTTAGAACTACATTGATGTTTGGCTGTTTCTTCTTATTGAACTGAGGATTTTTCTTTTCATTTCCATATGGAACTGACTGTGGAATTGACTGTGTATTTCTAGGATTCTGTTGTGTCTTACGCGAGTAGCACTGACTATATGAATGAGTAGAACTATTATATAACGAACAGAATCTCGTTCTGCAGTCTGCAATCAAGTGACCTTGACGTTTGTAATTATAACACGTCATTCCCACGACTTGACTATTATCAACTACGTTTACTTGTTGTGGCTTTGTTTCATTTTTTGCAAAAACCTGTGTAAACAAGGGATCAAGATCAGTACACTTAGACATGTGTTTCTTTATCATTTTATATACGTCCAATTTTGTACTTGCTGGCGTTAACTTTTTATCAAAACACTGCACTAAAGCTTCAGGCAACATAAGTGTCATGCAAGTTAAATACATTAATTGTATGAAATCTTTCACGGAGATGTTGTCTCCAGTAACCCAAGTGGAATTACCTAAAATATCTTGATACTCGTTTAGCCTATCGGCAATGAGAGCTGCTCTCTCAATAACATTAGGCCGAGTCATAGTGGCTTGATTAAGTGTATTTCTTAATATTAAAACTACATCCAAGGCTTCCTCACCACCATAGACCGCATTTCATCCCATGTAACTGCTTCTTGAAACGAAACTCCCCTCAAATACACACTCTCATCTCCTTTCGAAAAGTCTATAAAACTTTTAGCTTCTTGTAATTGTACAAATGGGTCTATAATTTGTCTAGCATTTAAATGGGCGTCGACGGAAGAAATCCACGACTCAACATTCTGAGGTAAGCAGCCGTTGACCCGACCTTGAAAAGGAAGGGTATCTGATCGGGCATTTTCTAAGGTAACAATGGGAGCTGGGATCGGGTTACTCGGGCTGGGGGTGGGGATACTCGGGCTGACAGGAGGTGTCATCTTGACTTTTAACTGGTTTTTTATCTCTTTGATTCCTTGCAATCCTATCAAAATCTCTATATGAATACAGACGTCCACTGCATAAACGCATAAATACTATTAAAACAAAGATCATAACACAATCCCCCAATAGAATGATACAAATATAAAGATTTTTCTCGAGAACTTCTGAAAGAAAACGGAATTAGCACAGAGAGAGAGAAAAAAATTCTCGACGAGAATTCGAAGTTGAATACAGTTTCCTTTAATGAAAGGAAAAATTAAGATTAACAAACAACTCACCCCAGCAATAATGGACGGTTGACTCGTGATAACTACATTTCACTGTCTAAAACTGAAATAAATAAAGAAATGTACTTAGCTTCTGTTTATATGGGCGAAGGGTGATGTCTTCATTTCCTCTCTCTCTCACTGGATTGTTTCTTCTTATTAATGTTTGGGTGAATGTTTTCGGTCTGATTTCCGTTGAATGTAGTGCTTCCTGGATATGATTCTCGAATGTTTAGTAAACGTTGAATGTCAGTCCTTGGTTTTCTTAGGATGTTGATTGAAGATCCAGTTCCTCAGCATGTATAACATTTATTTGTTGGTATTCAATGTTTTCATTTCTTCGGTGGACGTAGATACTTCGTCAAAATTGTAGATTCATTACCGTTGATTTCTTGGAGATCTTTCTCTGGTTCTTAGAGTTTTATTCGCTGGTTCTTGAAGATCTTTCTCTAGTTCTTAGAGTATTATTTGCTGGTTCTTAAAGATCTTTCTCTGGTTCTTAGAGTTTTATTGGCTGGTTCTTGAAGATCTTTCTCTGGTTCTTGGAGTTTTATTTGCTGCCACCAATTGTTGGTGTGATACTGCTATTAACACACATTCGGGTTCCCATCAAATGTCATCTTCAATGTGTTGTATATTAGACTTGGTATGTTACATCTTCAAGTAAGTCTAGGTAGGTTAACTTTAAAATAGTTTATTCCTTTAAAAACAGTTATTAACATCTCCATCGCAGGAGTATAGATGTTTTGGTTGGATGACCATTCCGTATGACAACTTATTGAGAACTGGCTAAAATATCAATATCACAGATATTGTATAGTCAGTTATCTCAGCATTTAAATACATAATGTAAACTAAACATTAATATAGGAAGACACATGCATCCGGTGCGACACAACTCTTTCTCACGATTTGTATTTGTGTTTATTCTTCATAAAAATGTTACATTGCTGAGGTTTGGCATTCGCATCCTGATTATGACATGACTATGGCATTCCTCACACTTGCTCCTACTTCCATATTGACCTCTTAGGTCATGTATTTAAACATGTAATTTTACATATATTACATATATACAGGTAGCTGGTACCACTAGCCACCCTCTACCCAGGCTCGCACCAAAAAGTTTGATTGGCTACCTTTCAGCCTAGCCAATAGATACATCCACATATAGATAATTCCCGGTTTGTATTAATAAAAATAAAAATGAACTTCGAATTTGTCATTTGTGTGTGGAATTTATGTTGGGAGTTTGGGGGGCTGAGTTTGTGTATATTGTGACATGCAGTGCAGCCATAATTCAGTCACTGACTTATCACTGGTAATGATTAATTACATATGTATTGTGTTCGGTCTATTAAATATTTTTTGTCATTAAGCACCTTAAACACTTAACTAATTTAAATGAGTGAGCATAGTTGTTTGAAATTGAATAAAACTTAGAAATGAACAGTATAATAATTGTTTAATAATAAAACAAAGGAATTGTATGACGCTGAAATATAATAATTATACACGATAAATAATCATGAAGAGATAAAATAAAAATTATTGAACGTGAACCTAGACATTCAGCGATTGCGTACAGCAATGGTAACAAGAAAACTGGAGGTTTTGAGGTAACAAGATAAGTTTAGGTAACAGGAGGCTGGAGACCAGTCATCGATCTCTCAACTCTGAACAAGTTTATCATACAAACTACTTTCAGGTTGGAGATGGTAGACACGGTCATTCAAGCAGTAAGGCCTCAGGATTTCATTTGCATGCTGGATCTCATAGGCACATACTTCCAGATCTCAATCCATCCGTCTTACAGAAAGTATCTCTGGATCATACACGAAAACAGTTAATCCCAGTTCAAAGTGTGGTGCTTTGGCCTTTGAACAGCTCCTCAGTTTTTCAAGAGAGTGTTTGCCTTGGGCTCACAGAATCTGCATTCGTCTCCTTCGATACCTTGACGTTTGGCTGATTCTAGCAAACTTGATGGTGACCCTTCTTCAACCATGAGACAGACGACTCGAGTTTTGTCAGGATCTGAGGATCGTAATCAATCACGAGAAGTCATCACTGCTTCTCTCTCAAATACTGGTATACCTAGGTTTGATAATAGACACCAAGGTTCAGAAAGTCTCTTCATCAGACAACAGAGTACACAGGCTGAGGAAAGTGGCAAACCCCTTCCCCAGACAAGAAGAGATTTCAGCCCAGAAGTGGTTGTGTCTCCTATGTCACCTAGCATTCCTGGTCCATCTAGTTCCCAATGGTCGCCTTAAGATTCAATCTCTCTAGTGGCAACTGAAATCCAGGTGGAGCCAACACACCAGCTACCCGTATACTATTGTCCCCATGAGACAGGAGCAGATGATGGATCTTCAGTGGTGGGTGACAAAAGAGAACCTCCGAAGAGGGACAGACTTCGTCTCTCCCCCGGAATTGATGTTCTATACAGGTGCATCGAAAGAAGGGTGGTGGGCCCTGATGCTGCCCCATATGGCCTCTGGGCTATGGTCCGAGTCCGAAAGGTACCAGCACATAAATCTCTTAGAGATGGGAGCAGCCTTTCTAGCTCTTCAATAGATCCTCGCAGGTCACTCTGTGGTGTTGATAAGCGACAGCACCACAGTAGTGGCGTACATAAATAAGCAAGGCAGTACCTTATAGCAGCCCCTATGCTATCTAACAGTAAACTCTAAGATGGACAGAAGAACATTCGGTGTCCCTATCTGCTCACTTCATTCTAGGCAAGAGGAATGTGCTCGCAGACAAACTGAGCAGAGTGACTCAGATAGTGGGCTCCGAGTTATCTTTGAATCATCTGATAGCCAGCAAAGTCCTGACTTTTGGGGTTTTCCCAACTGTGGACTTGTTTGTGACATCCCTGAACTTCAGGGTCCCACTTTACTGCTCCCCACTCCTGGAGCCTCAGGCTCTCTGGCAAAATGCATTTCAACAACGGTGGAACAACATCGACTTGTATGTCTTTGCCATTCTGTCAAATAAGAAGGGTGCTCAACAAAACGAAAGCATCCAACATTCTATTCATGATGCTCATAGCTCTGCTATGGCATCACACAGTATGGTTCCCATACCTTGTGCCCCTCCTGATAGAGCTCCCGAGGAACCTCCTTCCACGACCAGATCTACTCAGACAACCACATGTGAACAACTTTCACAAACCAGTAGCATCTCTTCATCTTCACGCCTGAAGACTATCCAGCATCTCTTCTTTCAGAGAGGCTTTTTGCAGCGAGTTACGAAGAGGATGTTGGGATACCTGCAAAGATCCTATGCATCAGTCTACCAAGCAAAGTGGATAGTCTTCCTTAGTTAGTGTCATGGAAGGGGTATCTCTCTTTCACTGCAGCTATTCCAGTAATAGTGGAGTTCCTTGTCTACCTTCGGGAGGAAAAGCTCTTCTCGGTCTGGGCAGTGAAAGTTTACCGCTAAGCCTTAAGCATGGACTTAAGACTGAAGGGAGTCGATCTTTCCTCTTCGGTAGAGTTATCTCTCATAATACAAAGCTATGAGATCACCTGCTTCCAGTCAGAAGTTAGACCTCCTTGCAACGTAGTTTTCGTACTTTCATCCCTGAAGGGCACTCCCTTTAACCCTGGATAGGTACGGTCCTCGGACACCCCTTTAAGGGTATACTCGGACGCGAACGACCCCGACGCCAAAAAAAATTCTTGAAAAATCAGTTTTTGCAGTAACCTCCTTTTTTCTTTTGCCAAAAAAAACTTCAATGAATGCTTAAAACAACTGTAAAGATAAATACTACTCATCTGCAGAAAAACTATTTATTATAAATATTTTAAAAAATTAAGTAGAAAAAAAAGACCTGACATAAAAATTCATAAAAAAAAAGTTTATACATATATACACAAATCCTTTTAGGAATTGATTCTTGAATGTTTAGGACACATCTTGATGTATTTTGGATGAAGTCAGACCCATGGAGGTGAAGATCTGAAATGAGAAAAAAAGGGTAACTTTTTTTGGCCAAAAAAATTGTCCAAATTTCATGAATTTTTTTGGGTACCCAAATGAAATAGGAAGTGGCTAATTTTTTTAGGGAATAAACATATGTTATCCTAAAATAGAAATATGTAAAAAAATCTTCATTATTTTGTAAATTACATTTATATCAGGGGCCATATCTAAAGGTAATTTTTTGAGTACTTGGAAATTTCGTAAAAAAATACATATATTTAATATATAATATGATATTTATGCAGGTAAAAATATACCAAAATATCACAAATTCTATAGGGAACAAGAATATATATAGATAGGGCAGCTTACGCTTCGGATATGTCCACAAAATGGCCGCCAACCACACTGACTCAGACTCCCTAATCTGCCACTTGAAATGAAGGAAGGGTATGTCAATTTCAAGGTGTTATTTACTAATCTAATTATTATTGGATATGCATAAAAATTGTATGGTGGGTTGCTGGATAATTGTCGATTATTTTACGACTATAAAATTAAAATTCTGACCCAAAAAAATTTTTTGAAGGGAAATAAAATCGAAAAAAAAAATGTAAAACAATATTTTAGCTAAAAAAATTTGATGATATTCAATCAAAAAAAAAGTAAACAAAATTTTCCGACAAATAAACATCTAGAGGAATCATTACTCTGTGATAGTTCCTTAGTACGTAGTAATTTTGAAAGAATTGGGAAAAAACAAAAAAATGGCAATCACCGGAAAATCGAACACATACCTATATATACGCCATATCTGGCTAAAAAAAGATAGGCATGGGTAGCCAGATCATCTAGAAACACTTTCCAACACTATAAAAATATAAGTTTTGCGACACTACTTGCCAATTCCTTACGGTAACATGACTAAGCAAAAAAATGCAAAACAAATAAAAAGGGGCACTCGTGGAAAAATGGCCATTCTAATATACGGCATTTCAGAAAAAAAAAATTTCAGCTACGTGCTAGGCAAACCATCAAGGCATATTTTCCGACAAATAAACATATAAATGAAATATTACTCTGTGATAGTTCCTTAGTACGTAGTAATTTTGAAAGAAATGGGAAAAAACGAAAAAATGGCAATCACAGGAAAATCGAACACATACTTATATATACGCCATATCTGGCTAAAAAAAAAATAGGCATGGGTAGCCAGATCATCTAGAAACACTTTCCAACACTATAAAAATATAAGTTTTGCGACACTACTTGCCAATTCCTTACGGTAACATGACTAAGCAAACAAATGCAAAACAAATAAAAAGGGGCACTCGCGGAAAAATGCCCAACATTCTAATATACGGCATCTCAGATAAAAAAAAAAGACATGCACGTGTTAGCCCAACCATCAAGGCACACTTTCTAACACATAAACATGAAAAAAAAATCAATAATATACGGCAATTCCTTACTACATAGTAAATTTTTACAAATATTGAAAAAAAAACAGAAATTGGCAACCGCAGTTAAATACCCAATATACCAATAACTACGTCGTATCTGACAAAAACAAAATCACGCATGGGTACCCAGATCATCTAGACACACTTTCCAACATTAAAAAAGCAAAAGTTTTACGACACTATTTCGCAATATCTTACGGAAAAATGACTTGGCAAAAAAATTAAAAAAAATTAAAAAGGGACACTCGCGGTAAAATGCCCGACATTCTAATATACGACATCTCAGATAAAAAAAAAGACATGCACGTGTTAGCCCAACCATCAAGGCACACTTTCTAACACATAAACATGAAAAAAAAATGAATAATATACGGCAATTCCTTACTACGTAGTAATTTTTACAAATATTGAAAAAAAAACAGAAATTGGTAACCGCAGTTAAATACCCAATATACCAATAACTACGTCGTATCTGACAAAAACAAAGTCATGCATGGGTAGCCAGATCATCTAGACATACTTTCCAACACTAAACAAGCAAAAGTTTTACGACACTATTTGGCAATATCTTACGGAAAAATGACTTGGCAAAAAAATGAAAAAAAATGAAAAAGGGGCACTCGCGGTAAAATGGTCCTCGTGGTGATGAACGACATTTTAACTAAAAAAAAAAAACATGCACATGGTAGCCAAACAATCCACCAAGACTTTCCACAACTGATAACCTATACAAGTTGCACCATTCTACGACAATTTCATAATACGTAATAACTTTGATAATTATGCAAACTACCTCAGAAGGGTAAACTCGGACGCGAACGACCCCGACGCGTCTCAGAAATCGGGGAAGGAGTACAGCTACAGCAATGCACATCTGGACACTACTAGAGCGTGTAGGGGAGACACCTCCTGCAGGTCGATCACCCACAAATTCAGTCACAGGGGTGAGTCACGTGAGAAAAACCTGTTTTTTTTTGACGCTCGGGGTCGCAAACGACCCACCGTACCTATCCAGGGTTAAACCATTATGCCAGGCAACAGATTGCCACTTCACTTTAAAGACAGTTTTCCTATTCGCTTTAGCTTCTGCAAAGCAAGGTATTGAATTTCATGGTCTATCCTACGACGTTGCCCATTCAAAGGGATTGGGGGAGGTGACACTCGGCTTCGTCCCTGAGTTTATTGCCATGACTCAAAATTCAGGGATAATGGATCCTAGATTCGGGCCTTTTCAGATTGCGAGTCTTCGTTCTATAACCGATGATCTGGATCAACTGTTACTTTGTCCAATGAGCAGTTTTAAAATATTACCTTAAATGCATTGTAGCAGCTTGTCCCCGTGTGCCAATAGTGGGGAAATAGGTGAGCTACGAAGGAAAAAATAAAAACGTCTCATGATGAGTATTGGAACATTTTGATGACGAGTAATCGTGGGTGGGCGGGATGCATCGACAAAACGTCACCTAAATTTACAATGATATCGAGTTTGTTACACACAAATATTTCACCAATATTTTCCTTCCTTGCTTTAATTTTAGTTTTATGACTTTCAAGAGGTTTTTTCTACATAATCTAATTACAGCATTTTCATCTACGTTTGGATAAAATTTGTAGGTAAAAACAGAATATAAAAAACTTGTATAAAGTTTTATCAGCGCTCTTTTCACTTCAACTCGTATTTTTTCGTATATTATTTTAAGATATGGATATTTTTTCAAGGTAATACTCATTTTCTACCTTTAATCTGTGTGTGACCAAAGAACCAGGTAGATATTAAGCAAACTAAGTTAGGTATAAAGCAAAAAAAAATTGAGTACTATGTGACAGGAAAATAGGGGTGAAGTTGAAGGGTAAAGTACACAGGACCGTTGTGAGACCAGCAATGGTGTATGGAGCGGAGAAAAGGGCAATAAAGAGGAGAGAAGAAAAGAAGCTGGATGTGGCAGAGATGAGAATGTTGAGATGGATGTGTGGGATGACATGAAGAGATAAGATAAGGGTACCACAAGAGTTAGAGAAATATCAGATAAGATCCAAGAAAGTAGACTGAGGTGGTATGGTCATGTCATGAGAAGAGATAAACAATATATTGGGAGGAGACCGATGAAAATGGAGGTACAGGGAAGGAGAAGGAGAGGGAGACCAAAGCGAAGGTGGGTGGACTGTATCAAGGATGACCTTCGATCAAAGGGATTAACCGGTGATGAAGTGTGGGACAGAGGTAGATGGAGAATGCTATCCAGAAATATGGACCGCACATAGAAGTGGGAAAAGATGCAGACAAAGAAGAAAAAGAGGAAACAGTCAAATTGCTAATTCCTAAAACCACACAGGTTGCTCAGGCTGCTACTAGTGTATTACACAATGTTTTCCTTTTAGTGAGGTGTCAAGGTTTTTTTACCAGTTTCTTCTGCATTTTTCCACATGATAAAGAGAGTAGAGGTTAATCTCTATCTAGTCCAAATTGCAGATTATTCCCTTTGACCTGGAAGGCTGGAATACACTTGGCATTAACAGTTTCTCCCAATGGCTCTTAATCCAGAAGGACCTTGCTTACCATAACCAGACCCACAAAGTTTTGTTCCACTATTCCAGAACATTGGAATTTCCTTCAGGGGACACAACGTACTTAAAGACTCCACACTTGTTACTTCTGCATTTGTTCACATGATAAAGAAACAGTACAAGTGAATCTTTATCAAGGAACACTGTATACTGAATCTATCTTGTAGATTATTTCCAGTTTCTTCTGCATTTTTCCACATGATAAAGAGAGTAGAGGTTAATCTCTATCAAGTCCAAATTGCAGATTATTCCCTTTGACCTGGAAGGCTGGAATACACTTAGCATTAACAGTTTCTCCCAATGGCTCTTGATCCAGAAGGACCTTGCTTACCATAACCAGACCCACAAAGTTTTGTTCCACTATTCCAGAACATTGGAATTTCCTTCAGGGGACACAACGTACTTAAAGACTCCACACTTGTTACTTCTGCATTTGTTCACATGATAAAGAAACAGTACAAGTGAATCTTTATCAAGGAACACTGTATACTGAATCTATCTTGTAGATTATTCTCTTTGACCTGGAAGGCTGGAATGCAATTGTGATTGACTTTCTTTCAATGGCCCTTGATGCAGAAGGTCCATAGGTACCATAACCAAACCCACAAACATTTGACCCACTCTTCCAGTACAAGGGAATCTCCTTCAGGAGATACAGCGTACTAAAAGATTTCACACTTGTTTGTTCTGCATTGGTCCATCTCCTGGGAGGAGATGGACCAGGAGCTTGGAATAATTCCTGCAACGGAAAGGGTAATTATAGGAGGAGATCTGAATGGCCACATGGGATTAAGTATGGAAGGGATAGAGAGAGTGCATGGAGGCTAGGGTGTGGGTGAGAGAAATGATGGGGGAGAAAGAGTGATTGATTTTGCAGTGGCTGTTGACCTAGCAATGGTCAACACCTTCTTTGAGAAAAAGATTAACAGACTGATTATTTCAAGTAGCAGTAGCAGGGAGAGCCAGATAGATTTGCTGCTGTGTAAGAGAGACCATCTGATGTAGGTTAGAAATTGCAAGGTGATAAATGGGGAGAGTATAGCAGCTCAACACAGGTTAGTGGTAATTGATTGCATACTAAGGAATTGTAGAAGAGGTAGAAAGACGAGAATGGACCCAAAGATTAATTGGTGGAAATTGAAAGAGGAAGAACTGAGAGTCTTGTTTAAGGAGAGAGTGCTGGAAGCAATAAGGTTACATGAGGATGTACAAGAATGGTGGACCGAGAATAGTAAAGTGATTCTAAGGATCGACGATGAAGTACTTGGAAAGTCATCAAAGAAGACCCCCAAATGATAAAGAATTGTGGTGGTGGAATGATGAGTGCAAAAACGGGTAAAAACTAAGAAAGAAGACAAGAAGGCAGATCTATCAAGACAAGAGCAGGATAAAGAAAACAATAAACAGGTTAAGAAAGAAGCAAGAAGAGCAGTAGCAAAGGCGAAAGCAGAGACATTACATGAAGTGTATAAAGAGATGGAAACACCAGAAGGAGAGAAGAAAATATTACGAATTGCTAAGGCCCGAGATGCTGCATCTAAAGACCTTACACAGATAAGGCTAATAAAAGATAGCAATGGTATAGTTCTAGCAGAAGAGAATGAAAATAAAAGAAGGTGGGAAAGTTATTTTGAAGGACTATTATTGAGGAGAACCCAAGAGCAGTATATGAAGATGGACTCCCAAACGAGGCAGTTACCATAGGAGTGCCTAGAAGAGAAGTAGAACAAACAGTAAAGAAGATGAGAAATGGTAAAGCTGCAGGACCGGGTAATATACCAGTAGAGGTATGGAAGAATCTTGTAGAGGAAGGCATAGATATCTTGTGGGACCTGATGCAGAAGATCTTCAATCAGTAAAAGATGCCAGAGGAATGGAGAAGAAGCCTAATCATTCCCATCTATATGGGAAGGGAAACATCCAGGAATGTGGCAACTACAGAGGCATAAAGTTGATAAGCCATACTATGAAAATATGGGAGAAGATCATTGAGAGGAGTCTCTTGAGATGAAACAACAATTGGTGAGGAACAATTTGAATTCATGCCTGGAAGAGGGACTGTAGAAGCAATATTTGCTTTGAGGCAGATGATAAAAAAACATCGGGAGAAACAGAAAGGATTACAAATGGTCTTTATTGACATGGAGAAGGCATACGATCGAGTACCACGTCAGGAGCTGTGGAGATGTATGAGAGAAAAGGAAGTCCCTGAGAAATACGTCAGAATAACCCAAGATATGTATGAGAGGGTAGAAGCAAATGTTAAGAGCAGTATAGGTCTAACAAACTTTCCCAGTAAAAGTGGGACTACATTTGGGGTCTGTATTGAGCTCTTAATTCAAAATGAAAAATGAGGAATTTAGTTTACAATGTGAGAGATTGAAAAGAGTTGAAAATTTCAAGTATTTAGGATCCACAGTTGCAGAGGATGGTGACCTGGGGGTAGAAATAAACCACAGCCTACAAGCAGGATGGAAAAATTGGAAAAAGTGTGTGGAATACTATGCAATAGGAAAATAAGGGCTAAGTTGAAGGGTAAAGTATACAGGACAGTTGTGAGACCGGCAATGATTTATGGAGTGGAGACATGGGCAATAAAGAAGACAGAAGAGAAGAAGCTGGATGTGGCAGAGATGAGAATGTTGAGATGGATGTGTGGGGTGACAAGAAGAGATAAGACACGGAATGAGGTAATTAGGGGTACCACAGGAGTTAGAAAACTATCAGATAAGATCCAAGAAAGTAGAATGAGGTGGTATGGTCATGTCATCAGAAGAAATGAACAGTATACTAGGAGGAGAGTGATGAAATGGAGGTACAGGGAACGAGAAGGAGAGGGAGACCAAAGCGAAGGTGGATAGACTGTATCACAGATGACCTCAATCAAAGGGATTAACCGTTGATGAAGTGTGGGACAGCGGTAGATGGAGAACGCTGGCCAGAAATATCGACCCCACATAAAAGTGGGAAAAGATGCAGACAAAGAAAAACTCGAAATTCGGCAAAAATCAACTGTTGACAGACAAAAGATGAAAATCATCTGTAGTATTAGTATTTTAATTGCAAAAATGGCAATATTGTGAGCTCGTCTAATGCCGTCAAATTAATCTGTCAGCCAATAGGAATCCACTGACAGCGTTATCAGTTTTTCCAATTATTTGCTTTGATACTTCTTTTCTTTTGGCGTAACTGATCAAAACATTTTCCTATTGGTATCAATCTTATTGAGATGACCTTCTCTGTTGATAGATATGTTCAGTATGTGAGACTTTCAACATACTAGTTTTTCTTGGTCCTTCCTTATGAAGCGCTTTCTTCAACTCATGCAATTGTCGAAGCTCTACATACTTTATTGCACGTTTAGCACTAGTAAGGGCTGTTTGAGATTGGCTAGCCCTTTTTTTCAACCCTGAATCTTGAAGCAATTGTGAAAACTGACCTGGAAGCTTGGTCATTTCATAGAACGGTTGCTCTTCTAGTCCCCGACGACGACACTCCTTTTTTGAATTTTCATAACCTGCTAATTTTATTTGTACCACTAAATAAGGATAAGGGAGATGTGCATGAGTGTTGTAATTCAAGAGGTATTAGTTTGTAGAGTGTAGTTGGAAAAGTGTATGGTAGAGTAATGATTAATAGGATTAAGGATAAAACAGAGAATGCAATCTTGGAAGTAGAGGGTGGTTTTAGAAGAGGTAGGGGTTGTATGAATCAGATTTTTTACAGTTAGGCAGATATGCAAGAAATATTTAGCAAAAGGTGAGGAAGTGTATGTTACGTTTATGGATCTGGAGAAAGCATATGATAGAGTTGATAGGGAAGCACTGTGGAATGTGATGAGGTTATATGGAGTTGGTGGAAGGTTGTTGCAAGCAGTGAAAAGTTTCTACAAAGGTAGTAAAGCATGTGTTAGAATAGGAAATGAAGTGAGCGATTGGTTTCCGATGAGAGTGGGGCTGAGACAGGGATATGTGATGTCGCCGTGGTTGTTTAACTTGTATGTTGATGGAATGGTGAGAGAGGTGAATGCTCGAGTGCTTGGACGAGGATTAAAACTGGTACGCGAGAATGATCATGAATGGGAGGTAAATCAGTTGTTGTTTGCAGATGATACTGTACTGGTAGCAGACACAGCAGAGAAGCTTGACCGACTAGTGACAGAATTTGGAAGGGTGTGTGAGAGAAGGAAGTTGAGAGTTAATGTGGGTAAGAGTAAGGTTATAAGATGTACGAGAAGGGAAGGTGGTGCAAGGTTGAATGTCATGTTGAATGGAGAGTTACTTGAGGAGGTGGATCAGTTTAAGTACTTGGGGTCTGTTGTTGCAGCAAATGGTGGATTAGAAGCAGATGTACGTCAGAGAGTGAATGAAGGTTGCAAAGTGTTGGGGGAAGTTAAGGGAGTAGTTAAAAATAGAGGGTTGGGCATGAATGTAAAGAGAGTTCTATATGAGAAAGTGATTGTACCAAATGTGATGTATGGATTGGAGTTGTGGGGAATGAAAGTGATGGAGAGACAGAAATTGAATGTGTTTGAGATGGAGTGTCTAAGGAGTATGGCTGGTGTATCTTGAGTAGATAGGGTTAGGAACGAAGTGGTGAGGGTGAGAACGGGTGTAAGAAATGAGTTAGCGGCTAGAGTGGATATGAATGTGTTGAGGTGGTTTGGCCATGTTGAGAGAATGGAAAATGGCTGTCTGCTAAAGAAGGTGATGAATGCAAGAGTTGATGGGAGAAGTACAAAAGGAAGGCCAAGGTTTGGGTGGATGGATGGTGTGAATAAAGCTCTGGGTGATAGGAGGATAGATGTGAGAGAGGCAAGAGAACGTGCTAGAAATAGGAATGAATGGCAAGCGATTGTGACGCAGTTCCGGTAGGCCCTGCTGCTTCCTCCGGTGCCTTAGATGACCGCGGAGGTAGCACTAGTAGGGGATTCAGCATTATGAAGCTTCATCTGTGGTGGATAATGTGGGAGGTTGGGCTGTGGAACCCTAGCAGTACCAGCTGAACTCGGCTGAGTCCCTGGTTAAGCTGGAGGAACCTAGAGAGTAGAGGTCCCCTTTTTGTTTTGTTTCATTGTTGATGTCGGCTACCCCCCAAAATTGGGGGAAGTGCCTTTGGTATATGTATGTATGTATGTATGCTAATTTTATATTGAGCCTTTCTCTGAAAAACCATACAACTGTTATTTACTGACCAATGAATGAGAAAGGAAAGTATTTATAGAAAATATTTTTACAGGAAGTATGATACATAAATTATATTCAAATCAAAGGCAAATACATATCGTCATTAAAATTAATCATAAAAAACTCATTTAATGTCAAAAATAAGATAATTAAAAAAAACTGTATCAGATGTACACAGGAGCTTAACGAATGCCTTAAAGTTTGTAACTTGACAGTCAGACAATTTGAGTAATTATCTCCGATACAATGAACACTTTAGGGCAAACTTCTTATTTGCTCAACCTTTCAATCTTTCAATTAATGTTGAAATAAAATAGTGGTTTGTGTCTAAGAAAACTTTAATGGTTTGTGGCTATGAAATAGATATTGTATACACTGTATTGTTATAAGAAACTTAATTTTGAATACCCGTCTGTGCCCTCCAAAAATGTCTTAATCAGTGGCTGGGTTCTGTCTGCCGAGTCCATCTTGTTCAGTATTCTCTTTGACCTGGAAGGCTGGAATACACTTGGTATTTTTTATCCAGAAGGTCTTTAGTTACCATAACCAAGACCAAAAAATTTTGATGCACTATTCCAGTACAAAGGAATCTCCTTCAAGGGATACAGCATACTAAAAGACTTAACACTTTTTACTTTTGCATTTTATACATTATAAAGAAACAGTACAAGTTAGTATTTACCATAGGAACACTGCATGCTGGAACAAGCGAGACTTCTTCCCTCTGCTGAGTCGATCTTGTAAATTATTTCCTTTGACCTGGATGCCTGGAATCTACTGGGCATTGCCACTTTGTCTCTCAATGGCTCTTGATCCAGAAGGTTCTCAGTTGTCATAACCTAACCACAACCCGTTGTTTTACTATTTCAAAACAATGGAATCTCCTTCAGGGGACACACCATACTAAAAGACTTCACACTTTTCCTTTCTACATTTGTTCACATGATAAAAAGTACAAGTGATTCTACCAAGGAACACTGCATACTGAAACAAGTGAGACTTCTTCCCTCTGCTGAGTCCATCTTGTAGATTATTCTATTTGCCCTAGAAGGCTGGAAAACACTTGGTATTGATAGTTTATTTCTTAATTGTCCTTGATCCAGATGATCCTTAATTACCATAAGCGCATGAACTCTTCATCCGGTATTCAATTACTGGAATCTTCTTCAGGTTACACACTTTACTAAAAGACGTCGCACTTTTTTTTGCTACATCTGTCCAAATGATTAGGAAACAGTGCTAGTGAATCTTTATCAAGGAACACTGTATATTGGAACAAGTGAGACTTCTTCCCTCTGCCGAGTCCATCTTGTAGATTATTTCTTTTGACCTGGAAGGCTGGAATACACATGCCATTGACAGTTTATCTCTTAAATGCTCTAGATCCAGAAGGTCCTTAGTTACCATAATCATACAAACTCTTGATCTACTATTCCTGTCCAGTGTAATCTCCTTCAGGTGGCACTGCTTACTAAAACACCCCACACTTGTTTTGTATGCATCGATCCACATGATTAACAAACAGTACAGGTGAATTTTTATCAGGGAATAATGCATACTCGAACAAGGGAGACGACTTCCTCCGGCTGAGTCCATTTTCTAGATTAATCCCTTTGCCCCACAATTCTAAAATGCACTTGCCATTGAAAGTTTATCTTAAATGTTCTTGATCCTTAAGGTCCTTAGGTACCATAATCGCAAAAACTCCTGATCCACTATTCCAGTATTGTGGAATTTCCTTCAGGGGACACAGCATAATAAAATACGTCACACTTGTTTTTTCTGCATCCATCCACTTGATAAAGAAACAATACAGGTGAATCTTTATCAAGGAACACTGCACACTAGAACAAGTGAGACTTCTTCCCTCTGCCGAGTCCATATTGTAGATTATTTTTTTTGACCCGGAAGGCTGGAATGCACTTGCCATTGAAAGTTTATATCTTAAATGTCCTTGATCCTTAAGGTCCTTCATTACCATAATCGCAAAAACTCCATATCAACTATTCCAGTATTGTGGAATTTCGTTCAGGGGACACAGCATACTAAAAGACATCACACTTGTTTTTTCTGCATCCATCCACATGATAAAGAAACAGTACAGGTGAATCTTTATCAAGGAACACTGCATATTAGAACAAGTGAGACTTCTTCCCTCTGCTGAGTCCATATTGTAGATTATTTCTTTTGACCCGGAAGGCTGCAATGCACTTGCCATTGAAAGTTTATCTCTTAAATGTCCTTGATCCTTAAGGTCCTTCATTACCTTAATCGCAAAAACCCCTGATCCACTATTCCAATACTATGGAATCTCATTCAGGGGACACAGCATAATAAAATATGTCACACTTGTTATTTTTGCACTCATCCACATGATAAAGAAACAGTACCGGTGAATCTTTATCAAGGAACAGTGCATACTAGAACAAGTGAGACCTCTTCCCTCTGCTGAGTCCGTATTGTAGATTATTTCTTTTGACCCGGAAGGCTGCAATGCACTTGCCATTGAAAGTTTATCTCCTTAATGTCCTTGATCCTTAAGGTCCTTCATTACCATAATCGCAAAAACTCCTGATCCACTATTCCAGTACTGTGGAATCTCATTCAGGGGACACAGCATAATAAAATATGTCACACTTGTTATTATTGCACTCATCCACATGATAAAGAAACAGTACCGGTGAATCTTTATCAAGGAACAGTGCATACTAGAACAAGTGAGACCTCTTCCCTCTGCTGAGTCCATATTGTAGATTATTTAAGGCTGGAATACATTATTGACAGTTAATCTCTTAAATGTTCTTGATCCTTAAGACCCTTAGTTACCATAATCGCAAAAACTCCTGATTCACTATTCCAGTACTGTGGAATTTCTTTCAGGGGACACAGCATAATAAAAGATATCACACTTGTTTTTTCTGCACTCATCCACATGATAAAGAAACAGTACAGATGAGTTTTTATTAATTAACACTGCATATTAGAACAAGTGTGACTTCTTCCCTCTGCTGAGTTCATATTGTAGATTATCTCTTTTGACCCAGAAGGCTTGAATGCACTTTTCATTGACAGTTTATCTTAAATGTTCTTGATCCTTAAGGCCCTTAGTTACCATAATAGCAAAAACTCCTGATCAACTATTCCAGTACTCTGGAATATCCATCAGGGGACACAGCATACTAAAAGATGTCACACTTGTTTTTTCTGCATCCATTCACATGATAAAGAAACAGTACAGGTGAATCTTTATCTAGGAACAGTGCATACTAGAACAAGTGAGACTTCTTCCCTCTGCTGAATCCATATTGTTGATTATTTCTTTTGACCTGGAAGGCTGGAATGCACTTTTCATTGACAGTTTATCTCCTAAAAGTCCTTGATCCTTAAGGTCTTTTGTTACCATAATCGTAAAAACTCCTGATCCACTATTCCAATATTGTGGAATCTCCTTCAGGGGACACAGCATACTAAAAGATATCACACTTGTTTTTTTCTGCATCCATCCACGTGATATAGAAACAGTACAGGTGAATCTTTATCAAGGAACACTGCATACTAGAACAAGTGGGATTTCTTCCCTCTGCTGAGTCCATATTGAAGATTATTTTTTTTGACCCAAAATGCAGGAATGCACTTGCCATCCTCTTAATTGTCAGGTTGCTTAGACAACATTAAGATGTCTGTTTATTTTTTCTTGGTCTTTTCTTTCATATTGTGTAATGGAGACTAAGAACTTTGCGAATCATCTCCATCCACCGCACAAATTAATCTCATTTTGATCCTCAAAAGTATTTACAGTCTTGGGTTTCACATCAATTTCGATATATAAAGTAATTTTATGTTTCTTTTGCTCCTACTTTGTGTGGGGTCGATTTTTCTGGCCAGCGTTTTCCATCTACCCATCTTCTTATCCTCCTCTTTCTTCTGATTCTTGTTAGTATGTTGTTTCTTCTTTTCCTCCTCCTTTCCATTTTCCTTCTCCTGCTTCTCATTTCCATTCGCCTTCTCTTCCAGATTCTTGGTATTCGTTTTTTTCTTATTTTGCTCCCTTCCATTCTCCTTCTTTTTCTGCTAACTTTATCTGTATTCCCCGTGCCAATCTAGTATGGGCATCCTCTCTCAAATTGAAGATTCTTTTGCAACCTCATGCTGACTTTTCAGTACAATCTCCTTACACATGCTGCCATCTTAAAAGCCTGTTTGTCTCAGGTGTTTCGACTCCTAGACGTTCTAGAAGCTCTCTAAGCATGGATTGACAATTGTTTGTCATACGATGATACATTTTCAAGTTCCACGGTTTATAGAGTTCAGTCATTGCCTCATAGACCTGCCGTGGTGTCAGGTTTTCTATCTGGTATTCATCCTTTACAAAGAACTCAAATTTATGAGGTGTTAATCTGTAAGAGGGCATCAACAATTTATTTTTTTCAGAGTCTTTTTTTGGTAACCCTTCAAAGTATCGCTCCCTGGACTCCCATTGTAATTTCACGGTGGTATGCATTATATGCAACAGACGGCACATATCGCGAAACGGGTACAGTGATTCCCCGTCAAAATACCTCTCTAGCACGACAATTTTGCAGAATCCCGGGTTGTCGTCCTTTTCATCCCATTCTTCATAATTCTTCCGAAGCATATCCTGAATATCTAGTGGTGGTTGTGAGAAGGGTAGATTTAAGAAAGGGGAGGATTCTGGTGTTGTTTTTGAGAAGAGTGCCTTTAAGAAAGGGGAGGATTCTGGTGGATTTAAGAAGAGGGGGAATTCAAGTGGTGAATGTGAGGAAGAACAACCAAGTGATGAATGTGAGGAGGGAGAATAAAGTGATGAATTTGAGAAGGAAAAATCTAGTGATGAACGTGAGGAGGAAGAATAAAGTTTTGACTGTGAGGAGGAAGAACCAGGTGATGAATGCGAGGAGGAAGAATCAAGTGATGAACGAGAGGTCTCCTCATCCTTTCCATAAAGCCCCACCAAACGAGCGTTGAGTTTATCTTCTCATCGGAGCTCCTTTTGAAGCCTTTTGACTTCTTTGCTAGTGTTTCTAAAGCCTTTGACCACCCTTTCGTGAAGAATCTCTATACGAAAACCTAAAAGCTTAATTTCTATATTCAATCTTGCTATTATCTCCTCTTGTTCCTTTTGACGATTAGGGTCAGTTGTCTTCTTCGCCTGCTCTTCCTCCTGACTCCTTTCATTCTTTTTGTGATACTCCTCCTCCCTTTCCTTCCTATCTTTCAGATACTCTTCCCACCTTTGTGTATCAAAACTTATTCTAATACATACAGGGCAGATTAAATATTCAATGTAATCAAATCCTACCAAGGGTCTGAGAATTTGATTGAGAAAGTGGCCCAAGTAGCACTTGTCACAATCGAACTTTAAACGGAAGACTTGGATGGGCATTTTTGGGTTATTGTGATGAACCACCATAACCGAGTCACATTTACGCTGCCTAGTAATTGGGTAATTTTCTCTATCCCATGGGGGAGTGCCATTGTTTATATGATCAACGATTTCTTGTTCAATGAAGGTTCCATTGAGTGGTTGCCCTGTTCTGATCTCCTTTTTTGGAGGGATTTCTGATGTTTTGTCAATACTCTCCGAATTGTTTATCTTTTCCATCAATTGTTGTCTATCCTTATTTAGCCCCTCGCTTTTTCTATTCTCTTCCTTCTCCTTGTTTAATTTTTCTTTATTTTTTCTCTTCCCCTTCTCCCCCTTATTCCTTTAATTATTGGTATTCTGTTTTTCCTCCTTTCCATTCTTCTTCTCCTTCTGATCCTTGCTATTCTTGGTCATCTTATTTTCCTTCTTTCCATAAAGTCCTATCAAACTAGCGTTGATTTCTTGTTTTCGTAGAAGCTCCTTTTCAAGTCTTTCAATTTTCTTTTTATTCTCTATATTTCTTCTGACGATCTTGTTTTTAAATCTCCTTATACAGTCCTTTAAAGGCTTCTTTTCTCTCTTCAATTCTTCTATTTTCTTGTTTAGTTCTTCTTCACGATTTGGGGTAATTATCTTCTTTTCCCCCTCTTGCCTCTGATTTTTTTCATTATATTTTTTCTTCTTCTCCTCCTTTTCACTTTCCTTCTCCTGCTTCGCCATTCCAGCCTCCTCCTTTTTCTCCTTCTCCTCTCTTCTATTCTCCTTCTCTTTCTGATTATGATGATGTAGAAGCTCTTTTTCAAGCCTTTCGATTTTCTTTTTCTTCTTCTTCTTCTTCTCCTCCTTTTCAATTTCCTTCTCCTGCTTCTCCATTCCATCCTCCTTCTTCTTCTCCTTCTCCTCCCTTCCATTCTCCTTCTCTTTCTGATTATGATGATGTAGAAGCTCTTTTTCAAGCCTTTCGATTTTCTTTTTCTTCTTCTTCTTCTTCTCCTCCTTTTCACTTTCCTTCTCCTGCTTCTCCATTCCATCATCCTCCTTCTTCTCCTTCTCCTCTCTTCCATAAACCTTCTCTTTCTGATTATGATGATGTAGAAGCTCTTTTTCAAGCCTTTGGATATTCGTTTTCTTCTTCTTCGTCTTTTACTCCTTTTCACTTTCCTTCTCCTGCTTCTCCATTCCATCCTCCTCCTTCTTCTCCTTCTCCTCCCTTCCATTCTCCTTCTCTTTCTGATTATGATGATGTAGAAGCTCTTTTTTAAGCCTTTTGATTTTCTTTTTCTTCTTCTTCTTCTTCTCCTCCTTCTCACTTTCCTTCTACTTCTTTGCCATTCCCTCCTCCTCCTTTTTCTCCTTCTCCTCCCTTCCATTCTCCTTCTCTTTCTGATTATGATGATGTAGAAGCTCTTTTTCAAGCCTTTCGATTTTCTTATTCTTCTTCTTCGTTTTCTCCTCCTTTTCACTTTCCTTCTCCTGCTTCTCAATTCCATCCTCCTCCTTCTTCTCCTTCTCCTCCCTTCCATTCTCCTTCTTTTTCTGATTATGATGATGTAGAAGCTCTTTTTCAAGCCTTTCGATTTTCTTTTTCTTCTTCTTCTTCTTCTCCTCCTTTTCACTTTCCTTCTCCTTCTTTGCCATTCCCTCCTCCTCCTTTTTCTCCTTCTCCTCCCTTCCATTCTCCTTCTCTTTCTGATTATGATGATGTAGAAGCTCTTTTTCAAGCCTTTCGATTTTCTTTTTCTTCTTCTTCTTCTTCTCCTCCTTTTCACTTTCCTTCTCCTGCTTCACCATTCCATCCTCCTCCTTCTTCTCCTTCTCCTCCCTTCCATTCTCCTTCTTTTTCTGATTATGATGATGTAGGAGCTCGTTTTGAAGCCTTTCGATTTTTTTTTCTTCTTCTTTTTCTTCTCCTCCTTTTCACTTTCCTTCTCCTGCTTCTCCATTCCATCATTCTCCTTCTTCTCCTTCTCCTCCCTTCCATTCTCCTTTTCTTTCTGATTATGATGATGTAGAAGCTCTTTTTCAAGTCTTTCGATTTTCTTTTTCTCCTTCTTCTTCTTATCCTCCTTTTCACTTTCCTTCTCCTGCTTCTCCAATCCATCCTCCTCCTTTTTCTCCTTCTCCTCCCTTCCATTCTCCTTCTCTTTCTGATTATGATGATGTAGAAGCTCTTTTTCAAGCCTTTCGATTTTCTTATTCTTCTTCTTCTTTTTCTCCTCCTTTTCACTTTCTTTCTCCTACTTCTCCATTCCATCCTCCTCCTTCTTCTCCTTCTCCTCTCTTCCATTTTCCTTCTCTTTCCGATTATGATGATGTAGAAGCTTTTTTTCAAGCCTTTCGATTTTCTTTTTCTTCTTCTTCTTCTTCTTCTTCTCCTCCTTTTCACTTTCCTTCTCCTGCTTCTCCATTCCATCCTCCTCCTTTTTCTCCTTCTCCTCCCTTCCATTCTCCTTCTCTTTCTGATTATGATGATGTAGAAGCTCTTTTTCAAGCCTTTCGATTTTCTTATTCTTCTTCTTCTTTTTCTCCTCCTTTTCACTTTCCTTCTCCTGCTTCTCCATTCCATCCTCCTCCTTCTTCTCCTTCTCCTCCCTTCCATTTTCCTTCTCTTTCCGATTATGATGATGTAGAAGCCCTTTTTCAAGCCTTTCGATTTTCTTTTTCTTCTTCTTCTTCTTCTTCTCCTCCTTTTCACTTTCCTTCTCTTGCTTCTCCATTCCATCCTCCTCCTTCTTCTCCTTCTCCTCCCTTCCATTCTCCTTCTTTTTCTGATTATGATGATATGGAAGCTTTTTTTCAAGCCTTTCGATTTTCTTTTTCTTCTTCTTTTTCTCCTCCTTTTCACTTTCCTTCTCCTGCTTCAAAATTCTATCCTCCTCCTTCTCCTTCTCCTCCCTTCCATTCTCCTTCTTTTTCTGATTATGATGATGTAGAAGCTCGTTTTCAAGCCTTTCGATTTTCTTTTTCTTCTTTTTTTTCTTCTCCTCCTTTTCACTTTCCTTCTCCTGCTTCTCCATTCCATCATTCTCCTTCTTCTCCTTCTCCTCCCTTCCATTCTCCTTCTTTTTCTGATTATGATGATGTAGAAGCTCTTTTTCAAGCCTTTCGATTTTCTTTTTCTTCTTCTTCTTCTTCTCCTCCTTTTCACTTTCCTTCTCCTGCTTCTCCATTCCATCATTCTCCTTCTTCTCCTTCTCCTCCCTTCCATTCTCCTTCTTTTTCTGATTATGATGATGTAGAAGCTCTTTTTCAAGCCTTTCGATTTTCTTTTTCTTCTTCTTCTTCTTCTCCTCCTTTTCACTTTCCTTCTCCTTCTTTGCCATTCCCTCCTCCTCCTTTTTCTCCTTCTCCTCCCTTCCATTCTCCTTCTCTTTCTGATTATGATGATGTAGAAGCTCTTTTTCAAGCCTTTCGATTTTCTTTTTCTTCTTCTTCTTCTTCTCCTCCTTTTCACTTTCCTTCTCCTGCTTCACCATTCCATCCTCCTCCTTCTTCTCCTTCTCCTCCCTTCCATTCTCCTTCTTTTTCTGATTATGATGATGTAGAAGCTCGTTTTCAAGCCTTTCGATTCTCTTTTTCTTCTTTTTCTTCTCCTCCTCCTTTTCACTTCCCTTCTCCTGCTTCTCCATTCCATCCTCCTCCTTCTTCTCCTTCTCCTCCCTTCCATTTTCCTTCTCTTTCCGATTATGATGATGTAGAAGCTTTTTTTCAAGCCTTTCGATTTTCTTTTTCTTCTTCTTCTTCTTCTTCTCCTCCTTTTCACTTTCCTTCTCCTGCTTCTCCATTCCATCCTCCTCCTTTTTCTCCTTCTCCTCCCTTCCATTCTCCTTCTCTTTCTGATTATGATGATGTAGAAGCTCTTTTTCAAGCCTTTCGATTTTCTTATTCTTCTTCTTCTTTTTCTCCTCCTTTTCACTTTCCTTCTCCTGCTTCTCCATTCCATCCTCCTCCTTCTTCTCCTTCTCCTCCCTTCCATTTTCCTTCTCTTTCCGATTATGATGATGTAGAAGCTCTTTTTCAAGCCTTTCGATTTTCTTTTTCTTCTTCTTCTTCTTCTTCTCCTCCTTTTCACTTTCCTTCTCTTGCTTCTCCATTCCATCCTCCTCCTTCTTCTCCTTCTCCTCCCTTCCATTCTCCTTCTTTTTCTGATTATGATGATGTAGAAGCTCTTTTTCAAGCCTTTCGATTTTCTTATTCTTCTTCTTCTTTTTCTCCTCCTTTTCACTTTCCTTCTCCTGCTTCAAAATTCTATCCTCCTCCTTCTCCTTCTCCTCCCTTCCATTCTCCTTCTTTTTCTGATTATGATGATGTAGAAGCTCGTTTTCAAGCCTTTCGATTTTCTTTTTCTTCTTCTTCTTCTTCTTCTTCTTCTCCTTTTCACTTTCCTTCTCCGGCTTCTCCATTCCATCCTCCTCCTTCTTCTCCTTCTCCTCCCTTCCATTCTCCTTCTTTTTCTGATTATGATGATGTAGAAGCTCGTTTTCAAGCCTTTCGATTTTCTTTTTCTTCTTCTTTTTCTTCTCCTCCTTTTCACTTTCCTTCTTCTGCTTCAAAATTCTATCCTCCTCCTTCTCCTTCTCCTCCCTTCCATTCTCCTTCTTTTTCTGATTATGATGATGTAGAAGCTCGTTTTCAAGCCTTTCGATTTTCTTTTTCTTCTTCTTCTTCTTCTTCTTCTTCTTCTCCTTTTCACTTTCCTTCTCCTGCTTCTCCATTCCATCATTCTCCTTCTTCTCCTTCTCCTCCCTTCCATTCTCCTTTTCTTTCTGATTATGATGATGTAGAAGCTCTTTTTCAAGTCTTTCGATTTTCTTTTTCTCCTTCTTCTTCTTATCCTCCTTTCCACTTTCCTTTTCCTGCTTCTCCAATCCATCCTCCTCCTTCTTTTCCTTCTCCTCTCTTCCATTCTCCTTCTCTTTCTGATTATGATGATGTAGAAGCTCTTTTTAAAGCCTTTCGTTTTTCTTTTTCTTCTTCTTCTTCTTCTCCTCCTTTTCACTTTCCTTCTCCTTCTTCGCCATTCCAGCCTCCTCCTTTCTCTCCTTCTCCTCCCTTCCATTCTCATTTTTCTGATTATGATGATGTAGAAACTCCTTTTTAAGTCTTTCGATTTTCATTTTATTACCTATATTTTTTTTAAGACCTGGTTTTCAAGTCTCCTTATACACTCCTTTAAATGCTTCTTTTCTCTCTTCAATTCTTCTATTTCTTCGTCTAGTTCTTCTTCACTATCGGGGATAATTGTCTTTTCTTCCTCTTGCCTCTGATTTTTTTCATTATGTTTTGTCTTCTCCTCCTCCTTTCTCCTTACTTCGACTTGGTTGTTTCTCTCTTCACACCGACATTGGGTGTATTTATAGCCATTAAAATCTCCATCTACTTTCTCCTTTATTTGCTCTTCGCTCTGGAGATTGCATATCATATAACTCATTAAGCGTCGTATGTTTTGCTCGTAAGCATTAGGACCTAGAGCGTTCATCGTATTGATAGAAGTGACGTCAAAGATATAACAAATATTTTCCGAGAATTCTCTCGGCCACACACTTAATAAAAATGCATTGTAACTTTTAATCGCCATTCTTAATGGTATAGAGCAGTGTTTCTCAACCTTTTTCTGGGGGTAGCCCCCTTCAATCCAATGCAAGTTCTTGTGGCCCCTCCATGCCAACTTGAGTTCTAAACCCCCCCCCTCCCCTGCGCACCCGCCATCAGTCCATTACTTTAATACGCCTAGGGAAGTAGGTATATTAATGGTTCTAGTTTGAATAGTACCATGTACTCACAACAGTAATTTCAGGCATAAATCAAATAATATTAATTGGAAATATATTTTATTTGAATACTTATCTATTTACAAAAGGAATACATGTAGGTAAAATTGGCTTTATCTTGAGAGGTTTCAGTGGGATCACTGTGACTGACGCAAGGCTGCCAACTTGTCAATATTTGGATTGAAAGCTGTCAGAGACGTAAATTGCCCTCCCCCCTTTTTTTCTGTGTCATGGCGATTTCGTGTCTTTGACAGCAGGTACATCACCCGACTGAAATCAGTCTCAACCAAGTAAGACGTGGGAAAGGCAAGTGAGAGCAACTTCACATCTTTCCAGAGTATTGGGTACTTCTTATACACATCTTCATTCATCCACAGCTTCTGGTGTCCTCCACGCTTGAACCTTGCTTGAGCTGTTGTGTTATTCTGAAGTTCAATGAGACTTTCTTGTAGGGTGACATCAACTTCGGATACATCAGCAATGAAGGGATCCACAAACTAGTGTGGCACAGTCATTTGGAGTAGGTCAGAGAAGCAAGTTTCCATATCATTGTGCAACTGCTTCAGA
>NC_090758.1:62537361-62544861 GCF_036898095.1 Palaemon carinicauda | reverse complement strand
AGGAAAGGAGAGGGAAAAATTATATATTTCAATAACAGTAACAACATTAAAATAAATATTTCCTATATAAATCATAAACACTTTAACAAAATAAGACGAAGATAAATTAGATAGTATGCCCGAGTGTACCTTCAAGCAAGAGAACTCCAACCTAAGATAGTAGAATACCATGGTATAGTATAGAGGCTATGGGACCACCAAAGACTAGAGAACAATGATTTGATTTTGGAGTGTTCTTCTCCTAGAAGAGTTGCTGACCATAACTAAAATGTAAGGCTTTACTCTATTTCAATGCTTTTGTTATAGATTATAGTACATAGCTGGAATTTTTCTTAATGAATACCCTTTTTTGACATGATTATATATATATATATATATATATATATATATATATATATATATATATATATATATATATATATAATTATATATATATGGGACACTACAAAGGCCGTTGGTAAGGCCTACAATGCATACTATGAGGAACACGGACGAGACACTACGTAGTTGATAATATATATAAATATATATATATATATATATATATATATATATATATATATATATATATATATATATATATATATATATATATATATATATATATATATAAATATATATATATATATATATATATATATATATATATATATTTATTTATATATATATATATATATATATATATATATATATATATATATATATATATATATATATATATATATATATATATATATATATATGATATCAACTACGTAGTGTCTCGTCAGTGTTCCTCACAGTATGCACTGTAGGCCTTACCAATGGCCTTTGCCGTGTCCCATTTCATTTTTTTTTTCAAAAGTCGGTGACCAGAAGTACCAACATGGGTTTTTCACCAATGACAACCCTTAAATGCAATATCCCTTTTTCGGCTTGTAGCAGCAATCGCCTTTTAGTCTTCACTTTACTTCAGAGGACTTCAGAGGCCGCATGCTTCCTTCCATTTTAATTTCGAATATCTTCTAATTTTAATTTCATTTGGCAACTGCAAGATTTTCCCCTAGTTACCCCTTGCCAACCCTAGTGCCAGGTCATGTAACTCTATTTCTAGACCCATTATTTATATATATATATATATATATATATATATATATATATATATATGTATGTATATACTTATATATATATATATATATATATATATATATATATATATATATATATATATATATATATATATATATATATATATATATATATATATATATATATACACACACACACACACACATATATATATATATATATATATATATATATATATATATATATATATATATATATATATATATATTTATATATATAATTATGTATGTTTATATATATATATATATATATATATATATATATATATATATATATATATATATATATATATATATATATATATATGTGTGTAAATATATATCAAGAAATGCAGCCCTTTCTAGTCCACCGCAGGACAAAGCCCTCAGACATGTCTTTAATGTCTGGGGTTTGGCTGGTTTTCATTACCCTGCAGCCTAGTGTGAATTAATGATGGTTGGAGGCTTTAAGGCCGATTCACACGAGCCGTTTTCTTTCTGAAAGGCTGGCCAGTGGCTAATCGCCGTCGAAATGTTGTACATCCACACGAGGCGTTCTGTATCCGTTTACTTGAGCGCTGTTTTCATTGTTTACTTAGATTTTGTCACGTGAGGACCGAGTAAATTACGGTAATTTTATCAATATAAGATGTTGGTTGATAACTGTTGATAAAATAAGTTATGCAACTTCATTATACTCTATGCACCATGCCAAGAATATTAAAACTATGATAAATTCGCCTATTTTATTTAGTACCTCTCCAGTCATTTTCCATGTCTTTTCTTAATGTAAATTACTTCTATACATCTTGTTTGCCATATCAACCATCTCATACCCTTGAAAAAGTTCAATCTACCTCTCATACTTGGTGTCAACAACAAGCTAACTAATTTCTAATTTCTATACTGTGAGGAAAAACTAACTAATTTCTATGACTCTATGCTATGAGGAAAAATCGGGGTTGTAAGCCACGAAACGAACGGGTACGATACAGGTCCTTGTTCATACAAACCATCAACCACCCGTTGGTTGGGACGGGGGGCTACCGGCCGTCAAACCGGCCGAGGTTTCTTGGAAAGAAAGCTGAGCCGACTTTGACGTCTGACGACCGAGTGCCACCGTCAGACTGACGGGTCGTGTGAACAGTTGCATTTGAATACACGCAAGAACGCTAGACTAGACCCCGCTAACCGACGGCGAGCCTGTCGGAAAGCAAACGGGTCGTGTGAATCGGCCTTAACGGAGATACAAACGTGTCCAAAAATTTCCTCACTGTCCAAAATTGCCTTGCCTCTAAGCTATTTTTTTAATTGATGAAATATGGAAATTTCTAATTCTCAGATGATTATGAGACAAACCATTTTTACAGATGAGACCTCCCTCTTTTGAAAACATGTTTAGTTTTTGGTCATAAATTATTATTATAGATTTTTTTTACAAAGGTTCCTAAAGAAGTGTTCAAAATTGCCTCATCCTTCTATATTATATTCGATCCTTCTCTCTGGTTTCGGTTCCTTTTCCTCTTGCCTACGCACACACCGAATAGTCTGGCCTTTTCTTTATATATTTTCCTCTTTATTTATACACCTGACAACACTGGATTACAAAAAATGTCATCATTTCTCAAGGGGTTAACTACTCAACTGTAATTGTTCAGTGGCCACTTTCCTCTTGGTAAGGGTAAAAGAGACGCCTTAGCTATGGTAAGCAACTCTTGTAGGAGAAGGACACTCAAAAATCAAACCATTGTTCTCTAGTTTTGGGTAGTGCCATAGTGTCTTGGATTAGAGTTCTTTTGCTAGGGGGTACACTCGGGCACACTATTCTACCCCGTTTCTCTTCCTCTTGTTTTGTTAAAGTTTTTTATAGTTTATATGGGAGATATTTGTTTTGATGTTACTCTTAAGATATTATATTTTTCCTTGTTTCCTTTCCTCACTGGGCTATTTTCCCTGTTGGAGCCCTTGCGGTTATAGCATCCTGCTTTTCCAACTAGGGTTGCAGCATAGCAAGTAATAATACTAGTAATAATGTTTGATTTTATTCTATAAGTTTCAAGCAATCACATTGTCATTTGCTTGCTAAAACTGGATTATTTTGCCCTACCACTCACTCCCCGTCCTTTGTTTTATTAACCTGCTATCATTAAGAAGCCAAAACAATCAGTATAAATTTGAGGTGTAGAAATACCCACTCACTGTGTTTAAAAGGAGAACTTGACGATTATTGGTTCTCGGTTATTAGTCTCTGAGGAAAGTATGACAGATCATGAGACATATTCCTTTTCAGTTTCTAAGGAATGACAATTTGTGTTTGGATTTAAAGTCATGAAAGGTTACTTGTGGACATTTTAGGAAATGGAGATTAGAGAGCTGTATGTTAATTTGTTATGAACAGGTTTTGAAGTAGATTTTGTAATCTATCCATCCATTATCCCTACATTAAGGGGTCGGTTGCCTGATGCGCTCTCGCCAATGCTTTCCATTAAAGGCATCTTCTTCCACCAAACCTCTGGTAGTTTAACGTTGGGAGAATGTAAAATAAATATTTAAAGAAAAGGTATAGTAGAGTTGTTCGTTGGAATCAAAATTGACGAGAGACCAAATATAGGGAAAAGTTCAAGTGAAATCTAAAACTTACTTCCCTTGTGACGGTAATACGAGAAAATTTGAGATAATTTAAGAAAAAAAAACTGGAATAGAGACAGCAGAAATTCATCATAGAGTTTTCGAAATAAAATCGTTTTAAAGGAGGTTCCATTAAAGGCAGCGCAAAGGTTGAATTGATGTAAAATGTCATGCCAAAGTTCTTCGAGGAACATGCAAGAAGAATGATCCAAGTAAAATCAATGGGGTTGACAGTTTCTAGAAAAGATGTCTGGGTATTCTTATTTTATGCTAGAAAGGGTTGAAACATTAGATTTGCTTAAGATGATAATTTTGAAGTATTCCATATTACTTCTAGGAAAGGAGCAGCTCTTAAGCCAATTATTCTGTCATATTCCACTGGGTTCTTCGTCGCTCTCTCCGCAACACATGTGGGCACACTAACATGAAGTGTAGGGGCAAAACACTGCAAAATATAGAAAGTTCATTGTCATTAGTTACCTCCTACACAAACAGCACAGCTTGCATACTTTTATCTCTAGCTCCCATAGTCCGGGCAACTTCTTTGATGGGTGATTCTAACTTCCTTATTTCTGTCACTGCTTCTAAATGTTCATAATTTTTTTTACATCTAAACCTATGTTCTGTTGTATCATCCTCTCACTGCACAACACACACAAACCCATCCTTTTCATTCCTGTTTCTCTAATTTCCTTCAGTATATTGAACCTTGTCTTTATTACTATTACTGCTTCCTTAGTGTTTACGTTTACTTGCGTAATCTTTTCTACCATTACTATTTAAAAACTCTAAGGTTAGTCATTTCTGCCTTCTTTTCTACTATTTTTCATTTAATTTTATTTGCCTCTTTATTTTTCATTTCCTGTTCTTGCTTTTTATACTTTTTTCCTCTTTAATTGTGATAACTTTATATATATATATATATATATATATATATATATATATATATATATATATATATATATATATATATATATATATATATATATATATATATATTAATGACAAATCGCTGGAACATGCGATGTCTCAAGATGACAGCAAGCCGGGAGGAAAAAGGAAACGAAGATTGGACAAGCGCTTTCGTGTTATTATTACACCTCTTCACGGTCTTATGGTTTAAAAATACAATTAGAATACAAAGAAACCTCTGTGATGACGTAAAACAGAAAAAATGAGCAAATTACAAATTACTTAAAAGCTAGTTGTTTAAAAATGTTGTTTACAAGAAATTCATCCAGTTTGTACATACCTGAACTGGTGTTAAGCAGATCTTCGAAATTTTTCTTAATTAAAACTGTTTCAATGATATTTCTTTTAACAAAATCTTTGCAAAATATAAGTTCTTTAGCAGCTTTCCAATTAATAGCGTGGTTGCACTCATTCATATGCTGAAAAAGACTGCTGGCAATATTTCCCGTTCTTACATTATATTTATGCTGCTTTAATCGAGTTTCTAGTGCTTTGCCACTTTGACCGATATACCGTTTATTACACTGATTGCATGGGATTTCGTATATACATCCGTTAATCTGTTTTGGGGAATTTTTTATCAATATATTCTTGAGTGTGTTGTTTCTAAAAATTACATTAATTCCAAAAGGTTTTAAAATTCCAGGTAGAGGTACAAACTGTCTGAAAAAAGGTAAAACAAGGAGGTTATTCACATTAAAATCATCATTGTTAACAAAGCCATAAAAAGTTTTCTTTGCCTTTTGACAGGCTTTGTTTATGAAATGTGATGGGTACTTTAAAATCGATGCTATTTCATGAATTTTCCCAAGCTCAGCTTCAAGGAGATCAGGGCAACTTACCCGCAGTGCCCGTAAAAACATGGATGAAAAAACCATCATTTTGGTTGATGGGTGATGATTAGAATAAAAATGTATGTACGAATTAACATTCGTAAGTTTTCTATATACAGTAAATTTAAAAGACCTTTCTTGTCTAAATACTAGAACATCTAAAAAGGGAAGCTTGTTATCAAATTCTATCTCCAATGAAAACTCAATAGATGGTACCAGAGTGTTTAAGGCTGTTAGAAAAGCTTTTTCATCCTTATCAATGGGCCAAGCACAAAAAATATCATCAACATATCTGACCCAGAAGATACCTGCAGGTAGAATCCTAGGTAGGTACTTGGTCTCAAAAAATTCCATGTAAATATTGCTTAATAATAACACGAAAGCGCTTGTCCAATCTTCGTTTCCTTTTTCCTCCCGGCTTGCTGTCATATATATATATATATAGATATATATATATATATATATATATATATATATATATATATATATATATATGTATATATATACATATATATATAATATATATATATATATATATATATATATATATATATATATATATATATATATATACATGTATATATACATATATATATATATATATATATATATATATATATAATATATATAATCAAACCTTTTATATATATGTATATATATATATATATATATATATATATATATATATATATATATATATATATATATATATATATATATATATATATATATGTATATATATATCAAACCTTTTTCCCTGTATGGTTAGCTTATTTGGTTTTCTTTAACAAATTGTTTATCATCTGCTGTTATGAAACTGCATCACCTTTAATATTCTTCCATTTTCAACTGGTCATATTCTAGTCTCTGCTATTAACCTCCAATAAGGTGTGGTTGCAACATGTTCAGACATTTCTTTTTATAATTTTGTACTGTATAACTTCTTGAAGCTGAAATATATCATAATATTAGCCTTTTAGGGTTGTGGTGGCCGATATGGCTGACTGGATTGCCAGTCTGGGGTTCGAGTCCCCCTCAATAGTTCCTTTGGTCGCTGCATCCTCACCATCCTTGTGAGCTAAGGATGGGGATTTTGGGGAGCCTATAGGTCTATCTGCCGAGTTAACAGCAACCATTGCCTGGCCCATATTGGTCCTATCTTCGGTAGAGAGGGGGCTTGGACACTGATCACATGTACATGGTCAGTCTCTAGAGCATTTTCCTGTTTGATAGGATAATGTCATTGCCCCTTGCCTCTGCCATTCATGAGTGGCCTGTAAACCTTAAAACAATGCTGGGAAAGTGGTGCTGTCGGAGATATGTTGTGAAGGTATTAGTAACTAGGTTTGTGAAAAGGGATATTTGAAGGAATTATGTATAAGAAAACAGAGAATTGGGGCTAACAGAAGTTATGGAATAAGACCTTAGATTGCCAGCAGGATATTTCAGAGAGGTAACATGGTACTTGCTATCGCTGGTATATATGGTTAGATGAAGTGATATTGAAGTTATTAATAATTCTTATGCGTTCATAGCTTATCTAGCAATTAAAGTATTAAGTTAGCAGTTGTTGTAACACTTAAAAATATCATTGTGTAAAGTATGAAGTTAGCAGTTGTTGTTTAAAGGCCGATTATGGATGTTATAAATACAACTGTTGAAGTTTAATGGCCGCTCATGAATGGCAGACGCAAGGGACAGAGTGACATTGCCCTATCAGGCAGGACAATGCCATATGATCAGTGAGTAGTTTTGGGATATATTTAAATAGGTAAAACGTGTTAAAACAATGTTTTTGGATATATATGTGATGTGGGTTGTCTAGGGTAGCCTACTGAGTTACTGAATATTTGTTTTAGGCTACAGAATAAATACACTTATAAACTTATCAGTATCAACAAAGTATTAGATCAAGACCTCTTAATTAAATTGTTTTTTTTTCCTCTCTCTTCCAGTTTAAC
>NC_090758.1:62522361-62527361 GCF_036898095.1 Palaemon carinicauda | reverse complement strand
TATCCTTCAATATTTAACACAACAGAAAGAAACCGGCCAAAAAAAAAGGGGTGTGTGGGAGATTTACAAAAAGTCTTTCAAATTCACCATTATGACGAGAAAAGTACAGTAAGCCTTCTTGGGAAGATCTTTTTTTCATTCTAGAGTTAAGATATTAACTTTTTCTTTTATGACTTATATGTATATGTTTGTATGTACTGTATATAGGTTTGCTTGGATTTATGTATTTCAGGCAACAGAACTTTATCCTCCTCCTAAGGGTGAAGTACTAAAAAGATTTACATACTAAAAAAGAAAGAGAAAGGGATAGATAGATAGATAGATCATAAAATAGATAGATAAATAGATAGATAGATAGATACATAGATAAATCGATCGATAGATAGGTAAACAGATAAGTAGATAGTTGGATTCAAATCTCAAACTTCATTTCTTATACATTTTCCTCCTCACATTTTTTATTCAACATATTTCAGATGTTATTAATTTTATTCATTTCAGTTTTTTTCTGACAAAAGGTCATGGTACACACACACATATGCACACACACATACGCACACAAACACCTGGCCTCCTCGTGAATAAATAAAGATTACATTGAATATGAATTGTTTAGATACAGCCTGGACTGAAAGGAAAGAGTTTTGAGTGAAGAATTCATATGTCAATGATGATGAGAAGTATTTTAGATCTGAATGCTTCAGATGGGTCAGTAAATGTTACAAACATTTCAAAGAGGTTTTAAGTATCTCTATAATTCTCCAATATTAATATTATAGTGTATTTGATTATAATCAGAACTCAGTTGAGAATATATAAGAAATATAATATAATAATGTTAATATTGATAATGTAACATTAGCTGCAGAAAAAAACACACTTTTATATATAATGAAAATGAAAACAGAAAAGCCTGAAATTATTAATAAATATTGTGAGCAAAATTTATCTTCTCTCAGTAGGATAAGGAAATACAAATTCATCTACAATTTAATTATAAAACATTTCTGTTTATTTTGTTCTACTTTCCCAGAATATAACTAGTTTCAAAAGATATCGTCTTAAATATAAATTCAAGCATCATAGAACTCCTAACCTCCTGCAATGGCCACACTGGAGCTATTAGAGTATTCGATTGCCTAAGTTAGAGAAAGGAGAATCGACTATAAAGGAATCTGATACCTCTTAGGGGGAATAAAGATTCGTTTAACCCGAAACTTTGATCTTTATTGTCCATCATTTTCCAAAAGTGATCCCCAAGTGTAATGGAAGGATGGGCTCCGTTGCTAGAAGTGTCCTTTTACAACGGAAGGTTAATTCATCGAAGGATTTTAGGCGAGTAGAAAAGATTTGAGTCTCAAAGCTTCTCTGAAGGAGATCCTTCTATCTAGTGCATGTTCGTCTTTGTTTTTCAGTGATACAAATATTCAGCAATTTCTGTATGACATTATTATTATTATTATTATTATTATTATTATTATTATTATTATTATTATTATTATTATTATTATTATTATTATCATTACTATTATTATTATTATTATTATTATTATTATTATTATTATTATTATTATTATTATTATTATTATTAATATAGGATCAACTATTTTAAAACTTAATCCTATCTATTAATATTTTCGTGTATTCCATCATCAGTGAAGGTTTCCTAAATTACCACTTAATCGACGAGACATTAATGAAACAGATCAGGATCTTTAAAGTTTTTCGAAGTATTTAAGAGAAACTTAAGATAACTGAAAAGACTTTGGATGCGTAAGAAGTCGGAGGTAATTATACACTTTATGAAGCTCACGGTATGTCTGATCATTTTTTGGTGGAAGGAAAATTAGTTGTAGCAAAAGAGTGGGGGAATAGAGTAGGTGGATGTAAAAGGGAGGTAGTGAGGATTGAAGAGCTAATAAAACCGGGGGTAAAAAGTAAATATCAGGAAAGGTTGAAAATGGCATATGATGAGGTGAGAGTAAGAGAAACTGGTAATTTAGAGGAGGAGTGGAAGTTAGTAAAAGAAAATTTTGTTGGGATTGCAAGTGATGTATGTGGCAAGAAGGTTGTTGGAGGCAGCATGAGGAAGGGCAGTGAATGGTGGATTGAAGGAGTGAAGGTGAAAGTGGAAGAGAAAAAGAGGGCTTTTGAAGAATGGCTGCAGAGTAATAGTATAGAGAAGTATGAAAAATATAGAGAGAAAAAGGTGGAAGTAAAGCGCAAGGTACGTGAGGCAAAGAGGGCAGCTGACCTGAGGTGGGGTCAGGGATTGGGTCAGTCATATGAAGAGAATAAGAAGAAGTTTTGGAAAGAAGTGAAGAGAGTAAGGAAGGCTGGCGCAAGAATTGAAGAGACAGTGAAAGATGGAAAGGGAAGGTTGTTAAAAGGAGAGGAGGCAAGGAAAAGGTGGGCGGAATATTTTGAAAGTTTGCTGAATGTTGAGGATAATAGGGAGGCAGATATAATTGCTGTTCCAGGTGTTGAGGTGCCAGTGATGGGAGATGAGAATGAGAGAGAGATAACAATAGATGAAGTGAGGAGAGCACTAGATGAAACGAGAGTAGGAAAAGCATCTGGTATGGACGGTGTGAAAGCTGAGATGTTGAAGGAAGGGGGTGTGACTGTACTTGAATGGTTGGTGAGATTGTTTAATATGTGTTTTGTGTTGTCAATGGTACCAGTAGATTGGGTTTGTGCATGTATTGTACCACTATATAAGGGTAAGGGAGATGTGCATGAGTGTTGTAATTCAAGAGGTATTAGTTTGTTGAGTGTAGTTGGAAAAGTGTATGGTAGAGTATTGATTAATAGGATTAAGGATAAAACTGAGAATGCAATCTTGGAAGTACAGGGTGGTTTTAGAAGAGGTAGGGGTTGTATGAATCAGATTTTTACAGTTAGGCAGATATGCGAGAAATATTTAGCAAAAGGTAAGGAGGTGCATGTTGCGTTTATGGATCTGGAGAAAGCATATGATAGAGTTGATAGGGAAGCAATGTGGAATGTGATGAGGTTATATGGAGTTGGTGGAAGGTTGTTGCAAGCAGTGAAAAGTTTATACAAAGGTAGTAAAGCATTTGTTAGAATAGGAAATGAAGTGAGTGATTGGTTTCCAGTGAGAGTGGGGCTGAGACAGGGATGTTTGATGTCGCCGTGGTTGTTTAACTTGTATGTTGATGGAGTGGTGAGAGAGGTGAATGCTCGAGTGCTTGGACGAGGATTAAAACTGGTAGGCGAGAATGACCATGAATGGGAGGTAAATCAGTTGTTGTTTGCGGATGATACTGTACTGGTAGCAGACACAGAAGAGAAGCTTGACCGACTAGTGACAGAATTTGGAAGGGTGTGTGAGAGAAGGAAGTTGAGAGTTAATGTGGGTAAGAGTAAGGTTATGAGATGTACGAGAAGGGAAGGTGGTGCAAGGTTGAATGTCATGTTGAATGGAGAGTTACTTGAGGAGGTGGATCAGTTTAAGTACTTGGGGTCTATTGTTGCAGCAAATGGTGGAGTGGAAGCAGATGTACGTCAGAGAGTGAATGAAGGTTGCAAAGTGTTGGGGGCAGTTAGGGGAGTAGTAAAAAATAGAGGGTTGGGCATGAATGTAAAGAGAGTTCTATATGAGAAAGTGATTGTACCAACTGTGATGTATGGATCGGAGTCGTGGGGAATGAAAGTGATGGAGAGACAGAAATTGAATGTGTTTGAGATGAAGTGTCTAAGGAGTACGGCTGGTGTGTCTCGAGTAGATAGGGTTAGGAACGAAGTGGTGAGGGAGTGAACGGGTGTAAGAAATGAGTTAGCGGCTAGAGTGGATATGAATGTGTTGAGGTGGTTTGGCCATGTTGAGAGAATGGAAAATGGTTGTCTGCTAAAGAAGGTGATGAATGCAAGAGTTGATGGGAGAAGTACAAGAGGAAGGCCAAGGTTTGGGTGGATGGATGGTGTGAAGAAAGCTCTGGGTGATAGGAGGATAGATGTGAGAGAGGCAAGAGAGCGTGCTAGAAATAGGAATGAATGGCGAGCGATTGTGACGCAGTTCCAGTAGGCCCTGCTGCTTCCTCCGGTGCCTTAGATGACCGCGGAGGTAGCAGCAGTAGGGGAGTCAGCATTATGAAGCTTCATCTGTGGTGGAAATGTGGGAGGTTGGGCTCTGGCACCCTAGCAGTACCAGCTGAACTCGGTTGAGTCCCTGATTAGGCTGAAGGAACATAGAAAGTAGAGGTCCCCTTTTGTTTTGTTTCATTGTTGGTGTCGGCTACCCCCCAAAATTGGGGGAAGTGCCTTGGTATATGTATGTATGTATGAAGCTCATTTGAGAGTCAATCTCTCTCGTGAGCTGTCTGTTAAAGAAGGTAATAAATGCAAGAGTTGATTGGAGAAGTACAAGAGGAAGGCCAAGGTTTAGGTGGATGGATGGATTGAAGAAAGCTCTGGGTGATAGGAGGATAGATGTGAGAGAGGCAAGAGAGCGTGCTAGAAATAGGAATGAATGGTGAGCGATTGTGACGCAGTTCCGGTAGGCCCTGCCGCTTCCTCCGGTGCCTTGGATGACCGCGAAGGTAGCAGCAGTAGGGGATTCAGCATTATGAAGCTTCATCTGTGGTGGATATCGGGGGAGGGAGGGCTGTGGCACCCTAGCAGTACCAGCTGAACTCGGTTGGGTCCCTTGTCAGGTTGGGAGGAACGTAGAGAGTAGAGGTCCCCCCTTTTTTTTTTTTTCATTTGTTGATGTCGGCTACCCCCCAAAATTGGGGGAAGTGCCTTTGTATATGTATGTATGTAAAAGTGTTTAAATATTTGGTAGAGAGAGAGAGAGAGAGAGAGAGAGAGAGAGAGAGAGAGAGAGAGAGAGAGAGAGAGAGAGAGAGAGAGAGAGAATGGAAGGGAAGGCTTCACCCTGGGTTCCTCAAATACCTCCTCCTGGTCTGCATCTTGATGATGTCTCGGGAGATGATTTTGTGTTCATATAAGACCTGAGATTCAAACAGTCCTTGACT
>NC_090758.1:62512361-62517361 GCF_036898095.1 Palaemon carinicauda | reverse complement strand
TGGAATGTATAAACTCGACGCCTTTATATGTAAAGAGATTTGTAAGCTATACAAAAAAACATTAACCACTTAATGTAGAATTGAATGTATTGTGAATATTTAACGTCGCTGTGGAATTAATATTTAGACCTAAGCTACCATTCATTGAAGGAAACAATTATTTTATATAGTATGCATAAGTATAGTGGCACAATATAGTGTTATGCTAGATATAAGTATTGATATATACATCATTATATGTTTATGATATTAATGTTGTATACATATAAATGCATATATGCATATGTATGTATGTGTAGATGTATATATATATATATATATATATATATATATATATATATATATATATATATATATATATATATATATATGTATATATGTATGTATATATGTATGTATATATGTATGTGTATGTATATGTATGTGTATATATATATATATATATATATATATATATATATATATATATATATATATATATATATATATGTATGTTTGTGTATGTTTTTCTTATGTATTTATATAGATAAGGCTACCGTATTGTCATATATATAAACTGTACTGAAAATAAAAAAAGAAGAAAACAAGAATATACCCGCCACTAGAAATGACCCTTTTTAGCAGGTGTCTAATGAGCTTGGTGACTCCTCCTACTCAACACCTGACCCAGGTAGTTGGTAAGGGAGTGTCATTGTTCTCTAAATCTCTATATGTATGTCCGTACGTTTGCTTTCCCTATAAATTGTAAAGAAACCTCTCTCAATAAATCAGTCCTCTGAGGAAGTATCACGAAACTAGTCAGGACTTAAGTGTATATTTCGTATTTTCATTTTCCCTGTGGTTTTTCTGCATCTGAGCATCACGTTTTCCTGTGATTTTTACGCATAAATGGATACCACGAACTCCTTCCAGACTTTCTGTACGACTTTCCCCATCTTGGTATATATTATTAGAGAATTTACAGACGCCCTCACACGCGCCCATACTACTAAAGAACACCTGCAGTTTCTTCGTGAATGCTGGGAGGAACAAGTCATTCCGAAATGCATGATAACGAAATCCCTATTGGAAATAGAAGATCAACCATTCGGTGATATACAGAGAAGTATATTAGAAAAGCATATAAATTCAATGAAAATTAAAAACCGAAGAGCGTTTGAAGACCTAACAAGAAAAAGGAGACATTTTGAAGCCTCAATACCAACGGATTGAAAAGACCCACTTCGAGGTTTTTGCTATGAAGAAATGAACGAAAAAGTGTATAGAAAACTCAAACAAAAGCATGACACGAAACTCAATGCATTGATAGAAAGTAGCCCGTGGACTACAAACGTTAATCGAGAATGTGTGGTTAATTTGTCAAATAAAATTCTAGATAAAAATGTGAAGTGTGCCTTGGGATACGGTTTAAATTTCTCGATGTCATCAAGTGCAGTGAATAGTGTAGAAATTACAAATGGAGTGTGTAACCTTGAAAAATTCAGTGATATTTCTGTAGAAGAAGTAAATATGATTAAGGGTATTATATACAGCAATATGAAAAAACCAGTGGTTCCAAATTTCCCAAAAAGATTCAAGAGAGCAATTGCCGAATTGAAGCAAGATAGAAATATTAAGTTGACAAAAGCCGATAAATCTGGAGCACTGGTAATCTTGAATAAAAATGATTATATAGAAAAAATGGAAAACCTCTTGAGTGATGAAAACACATACATGGAATTAAGAAAAAATCCAATTGAGTTTGTGAATAGTAGTTACAACAAAAAAGTGAAAGAGTTATTAAAAGGGAATGAAGATCTGATAAAAAAGGTTTGTACAATATCACCAACATTGCCATATATGTAAGGAACTATTAAAACTCATAAGCCAAATTATCCAGCTAGGCCTATAATTAGCTCTGTAGGTTCAGCAGCATATAACTTATCTAAGTACCTTGTGAATATCCTCAATCCTTTAGTTAGCACCATTTCATACTCAAATATAAAAAATAATGTAGACTTGATAAACAAACTGAATGAAGTACAGATTACCAGTACCTGTAGGCTTGTCAGTTTTGATGTAGTCTCACTATTCACAAAAGTACCTATTGATGACATGTTGGAATTTTTATCTGAAACATTAGATAATAGACAATTGAATCTACCATTCTCCAAACACACTTTAATAGAATTAATTAAACTATGTATAAAAGATTGTAAATTTGAATTCAATGGGAGATTTTATGCACAAGCTTTTGGTATGGCTATGGGAAACCCTTTATCCCCAGTATTGAGCAATCTACATATGGAATTTTTTGAGAGCAGAATCTTAAATAACATCATACCTAATAATGTAAAATGGTTTCGATATATTGACGACATATTATGTGTGTGGCCAGGAAATGAAAATTTAGATAACTTTTTTCTTAGATTGAATAGTTTGGTACCATCAATAAATTTCACTATGGAGCTGGAGAATAATTGTACCCTACCGTTTTTGGACTGTCGCATACATAGATGTAATAATAGTCTCAAGTTTAGTGTATACAGAAAGCCAACGAATATCTCGGCATATGTCCATTATTACTCAAACCAAGGCAACAAAGTTAAGAAATCTGTATTTACTTCCATGTTTTTAAGAGCATTTCGAGTCTGCAGCCCTGAATATATTGATGACGAAATAAATGGTATTAGAGCAATAGGTAAAAAACTAAAGTATCCTTAAATTGTGTTAGATGATGCCCTAAGAACAGCAAAAAAGACTTTTTTCGGTAATGATAACAGAAAAAACTACAGCACACAAAATTTACTTGTTCTACCTAATTGTGATTCATTTAAAGAAATGTCCCAACTGTTAAAAAACTTCAATGTAAATGTAGCATTTAAGAGTAAAAATACAATAAAAACAGCCTTAATAAGGAATTCTCCTGACATTACTAAGGGATGTGTATATCGTATTCCATGCAATGCTTGTGAAAAATACTATATTGGTCAAACTGGTAAAGCCCTAGAAAAGAGAATTGAACAACATAAGAAAAGTGTCAGGTATGCTCAAGATAATAATGCACTCTTTGCTCAAGTTAGAGATAAAAATCACCCTATTAATTGGTCAGGTGCAAAGAAATTGGTTCATTCAAATAACTTAGTGGAAAGAAACATCTTAGAGTCCAGTTTCATAAAAGAAACCTTTGAAAACAACTTGAATATTGGTCATGGAATGTATAAACTCGACGCCTTTATATGTAAAGAGATTTGTAAGCTATATAAAAAAACATTAACCACTTAATGTAGAATTGAATGTATTGTGAATAATTAACATCGCTGTGAAATTAATATTCAGACCTAAGCTACCATTCATTAAAGGGAACAATTATTTTATATAGTATGCATAAGTATAATGGCACTATATAGTGTTATGCTAGATATAAGTATTGATATATACATCATTATATGTTTATGATATTAATGTTGTATAAATATAAATGTATATATGTATATGTATGTATGTGTAGATGTATATATATATATATATATATATATATGTATATATGTATGTGTATATGTATGTATATATGTATGTGTATGTATATGTATGTGTATATATATATATATATATATATATATATATATATATATATATATATATATATATATATATATATATATATATATTTGTATGTTTGTGAATTTTTTGCTTATGTATTTATATAGATAAGGCTACCGTATTGTCATATATATAAACTGAACTGAAAATAAAAAAAGAAGAAAACAAGAATATACCTGCCACTAGAAATGACCCTTTTTAGCAGGTGTCTAATGAGCTTGGGGACTCCTCCTACTCAACACCTGACCCAGGTAGTTGGTAAGGGAGTGTCATTGTTCTCTAAATCTCTATATGTATGTCCGTACGTTTGCTTTCCCTATAAATTATAAAGAAACCTCTCTCAATAAATCAGTCCTCTGAGGAAGTATCACGAAACTAGTCAGGACTTAAGTGTATATTTCGTATTTTCATTTTCCCTGTGGTTTTTCTGCATCTGAGCATCACGTTTTCCTGTGATTTTTACGCATAAATGGATACCACGAACTCCTTCCAGACTTTCTGTACGACTTTCTCCATCTTGGTATATATTATTAGAGAATTTACAGACGCCCTCACACGCGCCCATACTACTAAAGAACACCTGCAGTTCCTTCGTGAATGCTGGGAGGAACAAGTCATTCCGAAATGCATGATAACGAAATCCCTATTGGAAATAGAAGATCAACCATTCGGTGATATACAGAGAAGTATATTAGAAAAGCATATAAATTCAATGAAAATTAAAAACCGAAGAGCGTTTGAAGACCTAACAAGAAAAAGGTGACATTTTGAAGCCTCAATACCAACGGATTGAAATGACCCACTTCGAGGTTTTTGCTATGAAGAAATGAACGAAAAAGTGTATAGAAAACTCAAACAAAAGCATGACACGAAACTCAATGCATTGATAGAAAGTAGCCCGTGGACTACAAACGTTAATCCAGAATGTGTGGTTAATTTGTCAAATAAAATTCTAGATAAAAATGTGAAGTGTGCCTTGGGATACGGTTTAAATTTCTCGATGTCATCAAGTGCAGTGAATAGTGTAGAAATTACAAATGGAGTGTGTAACCTTGAAAAATTCAGTGATATTTCTGTAGAAGAAGTAAATATGATTAAGGGTATTATATACAGCAATATGAAAAAACCAGTGGTTCCAAATTGCCCAAAAAGATTCAAGAGAGCAATTGCCGAATTGAAGCAAGATAGAAATATTAAGTTGACAAAAGCCGATAAATCTGGAACACTGGTAATCTTGAATAAAAATGATTATATAGAAAAAATGGAAAACCTCTTGAGTGATGAAAACACATACATGGAATTAAGAAAAAATCCAATTGAGTTTGTGAATAGTAGTTACAACAAAAAAGTGAAAGAGTTATTAAAAGGGAATGAAGATCTGATAAAAAAGGTTTGTACAATATCACCAACATTGCCAT
>NC_090758.1:62494861-62497361 GCF_036898095.1 Palaemon carinicauda | reverse complement strand
TTTTCCTTTAATTACAAAGAGAAAGAGGAGAGAAAGTAGAAGGCTTCAAGTCAATATGGGCTTTAATATGGGTCTCTGGAGGTTGGTAATACTTACTATATAAGATTGGTATGCGTGTTTGATAAAAAATCTCTTAACCATTAATACATCTGTAAAGGCGAGAGGATATTAATATGTAATTGCATTTCTCACATTATTATTATTATTATTATTATTATTATTATTATTATTATTATTATTATTATTATTATTATTATTATTATTATTATTTGTAAGACGGTATTGTGATCCCTCAATACTGACATCTACATAATAATTAGATATATAAATTATTAAACAAATTAAATTCATCCAAAGGTATAGAATGAGATAATACTTTTTTTTTTTTAAATATCACTACTGTAATTATTGTGGAAATTAAATCTATATCTCTTAAGTTTCGTAGTCAAAGCTGTAGAGAGAGAGAGAGAGAGAGAGAGAGAGAGAGAGAGAGAGAGAGAGAGAGAGATAATGGCAGATATGATTCCTTGAAAATGCCCTTTTTATTGCTACATTATGAATGTCAATGCCAATCGACAGCTAAGATTCTCGAACATTATAACATAATATCTTATATCGACATATTTCTTCGAGTTAAAAGCAAAGACGTCTTATAGTAGCCGTAAACTATGTATAACATTCAACTCCTAAGTGGAAGATTAAATTTTTCGAGATGGGGGAGTAAGGTTGTCATTCTGATTTTTAAAGGACTATTTTTACCTGATATGTTCATCCTATTTTCATTATAATAATGCTTAATATTATCAATGATGTGAATATATATGTTGTGTAAGTATGGGCGTAATTTGATTCCTAATAAGAATATTGGAATTCGAGTGCACTGTACTTTTCAATCTCGCTGATAATGGTGTCACCCAGTTGTGACGTCATGGGCTTTTCAAGGCTATCTCAGCTCTGCTTCCCTGTTCTGCCAATAGATGGACTCAGCGTGCACTTTTGAGGAATTGATATTTTATTACGAACGAGGGAGTGGATTGTGGTTGTGGAGGTTAGGAGGAGAAATCTGTCTTGCCAAGTAGTTTACACCTGATTGGGTGGTTAACACTTTATATGGTTTTGCTGATGTTTAAACAGAAATGTATATGCTAAGGTATTTTCATTGCCATTGATGAAAACTGTTAAATCATCATGTTATATTTATAAGATTTTATGCAGAGCAATGGGAGATTTATTGTAAACAAGTTATTTGATTAATTTGAGCCTAAAATCGGGATTTAAGAATAATATCCTTATAATAAAGCTTTTGTTTATGAATATATGAATCAATTCTATATGTTTTCATAATAGTTAAATACATAAGAATAGCAGAACAGGGAACCAAATTCTTAGCTATCAATTTACTGTAAGAAAGACAGTATAATAACTCCCTAAAAGTTTGTTACCTGTGTTAGAGTTCTATATTAATTTCAAATTTTATTTCGTAATATTAAACTTAAAGAAAACCTACTTTTTCTAAACGAATTTTTTCTTTTTCATGACCCTTTCCTCACTCTTGTGCTAGTCGGCTTTCAGAATTTCCAGTCATTAAGATAAATAAGAAAATAGAAAGAAATTAAGATTCGGAGAGGAGGATGCCTGTTCATATAAAGCTCAATGAAAGTTTGATAAGTTCTGGCTTAATTATGTGAGTAAGTATAAGGCTAGATTACTCTGTGAGATGTACCACCACTCAGGTAATAGAACGATTAGCCCCGCTTGTACCTATCTAATTTAGTGACTTTATTTCTGAAGAATAGATTAGGACTCAATGACAGTAAGAGAGGGACTACGTAGCTATAGGGGCTATCTGGATAATGTGCGATATATTTCAACGTTGTTACTGATCTCAATAATAATAATAATAATAATAATAATAATAATAATAATAATAATAATAATAATAATAATAATAATAATAATAATAATAAAGATAGTGTCCTTTTTGTCTTTTGCTTCAAAATTTAAATATTTTGATTAAAAAAAAAACAGGCGAAAGAAGGAGTTACATGGAATACAAATTGAAATAAGGATAATAGAGAATTTTATGAATGAAAATACCAAGAGCTGAAAAAAAAAAAAACAGATCTGTAAAGAGGCAGTGAAAAACTTGGCAGAAAAACTTATCATAATGATCAAATATAACAACATTTGGAAATGGAACAATTAGAAGAAACAAATAACAATATGACATATTAAGAAGAATATATAAAAATATGAACATGATTAATATGCTAATGAATAAATGAAATTATAAATCAATAGATATATAATTCCTGTCAGAGAAGAGTTAAATGGCGAGCGATTATCAACAGTTAACCTTGATATGTTGTTTCTTATCATAGCTACTTTGTGGATTAGTCGCTGATGTTGTTGTTGCTGATGATGATGGTGTAGTTCTATAATACGCTTCTATGACTTAATTGGGTAAAGGTTCATGTTTGTAAAAGTAAATATTAATTGC
>NC_090758.1:62482361-62489861 GCF_036898095.1 Palaemon carinicauda | reverse complement strand
AACCGCTATTATTATTATTATTATTATTATTATTGTTGTTATTATTATTATTAATTGCTAGGCTACAACCCTAGTTGGAAAAGCAAGATGCTAAAAGCCCAAGGTCCCCAACAGGGAAAATAGCCCAGTGAGGAAAGGAAACAAGGAAAAATTATATATTTTAAGAATAATGACATTAAAATGAATATTTCATATATAAACTATGAAAACTTTAGCAAAACAAAAGGATGAGAAACGAGATAGAATATTGTGCCCGAATGTACGCTCAAGCAAGAGAACTCTAAACCAAGACAGTGAAGAAGAATTGTTTGGTAATCTCAGTGTTGTCAGGTGAATGAGGACAGAGGAGAATATGTAAAGAATAAGCTGAATAGTCAGTGTATGTGTAGTCAAAGGGAAAGTGAACTGTATTTAGAGAGAAGGATCCAATGCAGTATTCTCTGGTCAGTCAAAGGACAACATAACTTTCTAGCAGTAGTATCTCAACGGGTGGCTGGTGCCTCGGCCAACCTATTACCTAGCATTCCATATATCAATGAAATTTATATACCAATATCCAATCAAATGACTAAACTTGCTCTACCAAACCAACAGCTAACCAAAGCAGAAATGAAAACTTGAGACAGACTTTAAATCTGCTGTCGGAGGGAGAGATGTTTTTAGTGTGGTCGTCATCTTGGCCCAACTGGGACTGCTGCTGCAGGAGACAAGTGCCAATTAACTTTCGGAACGTGAGGCGCTGAAAGAAAAGGCTGCCGTCCCTGGGGGCTTTGGGAGGAAGGGGAAAGAACTCCTGAAGGAGAGAACGTATAATATCTGGAGCGAATTTAAAGAACTTTGACTTAAGGTCTCTCGTTTATGTATTTAAGTGTTTCTGTTTATACACACAAACACATACACATATATATATTTATATATCTATCTATATATCTATCCATATATCTATATATCTATCTATCTATCTATGTACATATATATATATATATATATGTATATATATATATATATATATACATACATATTTATATATATATATATATATATATATTTATATATATATGTATATATATACATATATATACATACATATATTTATATATATATATATATATATATATTTATGTATATATATTTATATATGTATATATACTGTGAATATAAGTGTTTATATATACATATATATACATAGGAGCATATATATATATATATATATATGTATATATATATATATATATATATATGTATATATATATATATATATATATATGTATATATATATTGGTGTTAAATGACACATATTATTATTATTATTATTATTATTATTATTATTATTATTATTATTATTCATTTTCTTCTTCTTCTTCTTCTTCTTCTCCTTCTTCTTCTTATTATTATTATAGTTGGTGTTGTTGTTGTTGTTGTTGTTGTTCTTCTTCTTCTTCTTCTTCTTCTTCTTCTTATTATTATTATTATTATTATTTTTATTGTTGTTGCTGTTGTTGTTGTTGTTGTTCTACTTCTTCTTCTTCTTTTTCTTCCTCTTATTATTATTATTATTATTATTATTATTATTATTATTATTATTATTATTATTATTATTATTATTATTATTATTTTTTTTGTTGTTGTTGCTGTTGTTGTTGTTGTTATTCTTGTTCTTCTTCCTCTTCCTCTTATTATTATTATTATTATTATTATTATTGTTGCTGTTGTTGTTGTTGTTGTTGTTGTTGTTGTTGTTCTTCTTCTTCTTCTCCTTCCTATTACTATTATTATTATTATTATTATTATTATTATTATTATTATTATTATTATTATTATTATTATTAGATTATTGTTGCTGTTTTTGTTGTGATTGTTGTTGTTGTTGTTGTTGTTCTTCTTCTTCTTCTTCTTCTTCTTCTTCTTCTTCTTCTTCTTCTTCTTCTTATTATTATTATTATTATTATTATCATAGTCCAATGGAATTTTCTACCCTTCAAAAGATGATAGTCCTGCTTCTCCAAATAAGCACGTCTACAATCATCATTGAACCAGGGTTTCTCTTTCACTCTCTATTTCAGTGCGTGTGTGTGTGTGTTTGTGTATGAGTTTTTATGAGCAGTTTTGTACGTGCGTATGCACATCTATAACGAACTCTATTTAATATGAACTCAACAGAAGCCTTAAAATAAACACGATATCATCTTGCATTTCAACTCGTGATATTATGCTTGCTCACGTGTGGGCAACACATTTCTTAAGGCTCCCAGAAGCATCGCGAACACGTCTAGCAATATCCTGGATAAGAAGTCTTTCTGGAATTTTGTTTGAGTCTCAGGGAATATTACCCACCGAAAAACTTTGATGGTCTTTTTTCTTGGAGAAGAGAAGATTTGGAACGAGAGTTTAAGGCACGATGATCTGTTTGACTGAAGCGTACGATAATTTCTTTCCAAACTCATTTTATTATTTTTCATTGTAGATACATGAGAATTGCTCGAACTTTACATCAATATGCATTTATGTTTTAGATTTATCTTCATATATATATATATATATATATATATATATATAAGTGTGTATGTTTGATTGGGTATTTATACGTGTGTGTTTTTGTAAATGTATGTATTTGCTTCTATGTACAATATAATTAAACAAAATTATTTCTTACAACATTACATTGGAATAAAAGAAAAAAAAAATACACTATTTTTCATCATTGTCTTCTCTCGGCCCATGGGTTCAATATTATTTCCCGGGATGAAAGTCTTTAATTAGAAAAGACTTTATTTATGCTGGGTGATATCCAAGTGAAGCTTCCATATTTTGTTAGGAAAAACCTTTGGAGAATCCTTTAACAAACCTTTTGGACTTTTTTCATCGGTGGTAAGATATTGAACTAATATTTCTAACGATAAGAAAAGTTTATATTTTTACTTTTATATAATAATTTTGAGAATTATCCAATTTTTATTATCTTTGAGACCATTTTTGGTTATTCGAATTATTTGATGCATTGTCATTCATTTGCTTTTCAATAGTCCTGATGCTCTAATAATATTAAATCTTGTATTTGAGATAGATTATTAATGTTTATTCGGTTAGAAGGGAGAGAAATATAATAACATTGGCTTTCGTGCCCTCAATTCAGGAGATTAAATTCAGATATGAAATGGGAATATAATGTAAATTAAGTTATTCATGTTTATTGTTCTTAGGGATAAGCTACCTATAAAATGAAAGAAATTATTTACATATCATCTAAAAGAAAATATGTTACTTTATTTTATTCGCAGAGTTTATATTAGTTAAGAGAAAATTTCAAAAAATTATTTATATGGTCGTTACTTGAAGCTCAAAAGAATAAATTATTACCTTCATTTAATCATCTGTCTTTGAACATTCGAGGAAATTAAAAGTGAGACATTTGTGGATATTTGTTGCATTATGGAAAAGGTTTAAAGTGACAGAGGCGTAAAAGACCAGAGTATAAACATATAAACATAGGATCGGACCCCATAAGCTTTTGTTTCCACATTCAAGATGGCAGCTTGATTGATGATTGTCAGATGGGCCAGGGAGAGCCAGATAATGGGTGCTGATAAAGCTTCGCGTACTAAAGTGAAAACTACCACACTGTGCGAGGGTCTCGAACTGACGACCCTCGTATTGTAAGTCAAAGAAGTTTAAATTTGGAACAAAAATGGAATTTGTTGGTTCTTGACTTGAGAACCTAGAGACCAGTTACCCAATCTTATGATCAGTAACCAAATCTGTTCTCCACTTAAGGTTGACCAGGGAGGACCAGGCAATAGCTGCTGATGACTTTGGACAATATAACCTTGCGCTGTTAAGTGGAAACTGCCAGACTGTGCCAGGGTCTCGAACTCACGACCCTCGTAGTGTGAGTCAAGGATCCGTAGAGTGAATGTGGCAGAGATACATCGGGGAAATCTGGTAAAACTCGCTGGTAAAGAGACTGATGTCTCACCAGGTAAATCCTCGGACAGCTAGATTAGTGTCAGGTTCAGATTTCCTTTTATGGGCTCTCGTGGCATGGTTGGTTTCGACCTGGCCTTTCATTAGAAGGGGCTAGCGTTCGATCCCAAGTATGAGGTAGAAATTTATTTCTATTTGAACACATGTTGTGTTGATATTTATCCATATTGACTCATTAGGGGTAATTTGAATGAATTACTACCAATTGTGTCACGTGGTGGCCCGGGGAAATCTGGTAAAACTCGCTGGTAAAGAGACTGATGTCTCACCAGGTAAATCCTCGGACAGCTAGATTAGTGTCAGGTTCAGATTTCCTTTTATGGGCTCTCGTGGCATGGTTGGTTTCGACCTGGCCTTTCATTAGAAGGGGCTAGCGTTCGATCCCAAGTATGAGGTAGAAATTTATTTCTATTTGAACACATGTTGTGTTGATATTTATCCATATTAACTCATTATGGGTAATTTGAATGAATTACTACCAATTGTGTCACGTGGTGGCCCGGGGAAATCTGGTAAAACTCGCTGGTAAAGAGACTGATGTCTCACCAGGTAAATCCTCGGACAGCTAGATTAGTGTCAGGTTCAGATTTCCTTTTATGGGCTCTCGTGGCATGGTTGGTTTCGACCTGGCCTTTCATTAGAAGGGGCTAGCGTTCGATCCCAAGTATGAGGTAGAAATATATATATATATATATATATATATATATATGTGTGTGTGTGTGTGTGTGTGTGTGTATAACTAGCATTTGTGGGTATACCTTACTTCAATAAGTTATTAAATTATTCTAATAAGTTTACAAGAATATAACATTATAAAAGTTTTTATATTGATTAAAGTAGCCTTACACTATACCAATGTTTTTATTAAAGGAATCATAATGTTATCAAGAACTTAAAGAAGCCATTAGATCTTGCAAAGAACTTAAAACTAAACAGTAAATTAAATTATAGAAGAAAAACATCTTGAAGTTAATAGATATAGCTAACATAACTAAGATTTTTAACTATAGATAAAAAAAATTGAAAAAAATCAACATAAAAAAGTATGTCGGATTTGGTAAATAGTTAATAATATTTTTCTTTTTTACTTAGTTTGAATTCAATTGAAGAAATAATAAGCGATAACCTTCTCTCAGCATGACTCGTACTCTTCAAAATTCAATAAAGATATCTATTTCAACCGCAGAGGATCATCTCAATCTTCGAAAGGCTATATAGAATAAGATCTTTGAAGATGATTGCCGAGACTTAAAGAGAACCTCAATCCCTTAATGGAGAAGACTCAATTGTCAATCAGAATGAGCCATTAGGAGTCACTGATTCGTCATGTTTGGTCATTTTTAGAGAGAGAGAGAGAGAGAGAGAGAGAGAGAGAGAGAGAAGTACAAGACAGGCAATGAAGAAATGAAAATTGCAAGGAAATGAATATCGTATCTTTATATACTTCAAAATTACAATAATTTACTAAATAGATAATGATTTAAAGTTGTTTGTTATTCATTCGATAAGCCTTAAAATCTGTAAATATATGAAGAATGGAGAATATTACATTGTGGTAACGGTTGTTCAACTACTCATTCGAATGACCAATATCATTGTTCAGGGTCTAGACAGTCGTTAAGATCTGGAGGCAAATAATCAAATCAAAACTGGTTTAAACCCCTGAATACGGAAACCGTTTGTAAAAAGTTCTTTCAGTCGCCAACAGATGGCATCCAAATGAAGTTTCAAAGAATTTTGGTGATTTAATTTAAGCAAATATGTTTATGGTTATATGCCTACGTCAGTCTGCATTAAATGAATATCTAATGACTAATATTATATCTATACCCCATTATTTTCTTATAAAAAGTGATAAAGATATATATACATATATATATATATATATATATTGATATTGATATTATATATATATATATATATATATATTGATATTGATATTATATATATATATATATATATATATACATATATATAATATCAATATCAATATATATATATATATGTGTGTGTGTAATTGTATATATATATATATATATATATATAATAAAAACTTTGCCATTTGTTGGAGATTTTTTAACATGTGTAACATAAGTGAAATTTCAATGTTGCAGTGATCCATTACGTAACCAACAACTCATTTATGATTGTTGGAATGACAATGCTAATATATTGTTAAAAAGAATTATGATGATTTCATCACTGGCTTTATTAAGAAAACCCAGCGCTTAGCTATTGTCTTTAAAAGAATATAGTTAATTTAAAAGATATTTTTACTCAATAAACTCCGTATCCAAAATATATTACTTAATACATCTTATGTTTATTTGAAATATTATGGCAGATATATCTGTGAACTTCTACTCTTACTTAGAAATGTATTTGTATTTCTCTCTCTCTCTCTCTCTCTCTCTCTCTCTCTCTCTCTCTGTGTTTATGTATACATATATATATATATATATATATATATATATAGATATATATAGGTAGATATATATATAGATAGATAGATAGATAGATACAGATACAAACATCTATATGTACATATATAAATAGATATATATATAGATATAGATATGTGGGTACGTGGAAAAACATCAATATATTCCTGTATTAAATTCCTATACATTAAAATTCCTAAGCAACCCACCCCTACCCTCCACCCCCTTAAAAAAAAAATAAACTTTAAAAAGGCCCCCAAAACCCGTGAGCAAGATGGATCTGTCCACCGACACCCGATATCTCACCGACTTCTATTTTCAACAGAATTTTGCCCCTACAGAAAATAGGCATCTTTGTCCACCCATCTCTCTCTCTCTCTCTCTCTCTCTCTCTCTCTCTCTCTCTCTCTCTCGCTCTCTCCCCCAACATATTCCCACCCACATTCACGCCTATAAGCCCTCTACCCCCGAGGATAATATTTCCTATCATGCAATAAACCTACTGAGGCTCACCACAAGAATTTATGGGGTCGTATTTTTCCTGTCATTGCTGATTTCTGAACTGATTCAGGTAATAAAACGATAATCAAATTAAGATTTGGATCTAGTATCACCTCATTTATTTATTTTTTAACTTTTGATTTCGGTTATATTCTTTATTTACATTATTAATTCTGTTTATTCATTTTTGTAAGGGAAAATTTATATATAACATTTGAAAATTTATGTGAAGTATAAATGTTTCATTATAACCGTGATTTATTGAACTATATTGTTTCCTTCCTAAATGATTTATCTGATGTAAGGTAGCACAGACACACACAAATTTAATAACACACACATATATAAATATATATATATATATATATATATATATACATATATATACATATATATGTATATATATATATATATATATATGCATTTATATATATACATTTATATATACATATATTTATATATATATATATATATATATATATATATTTACATAATTCAGTAATCTGTATAGGAAGGATTCCATTCATTCCATCCCCTTGTGTATAGGGAGGATATAACATATTATAATAACAATAGT
>NC_090758.1:62472404-62474361 GCF_036898095.1 Palaemon carinicauda | reverse complement strand
AAGGTTTGGGTGGATGGATGGAGTGAAGAAAGGTCTTGGTGATAGGAGGATAGATTTGAGAAAGGCAAGAGAGCGTGCTAGAAATAGGAATAAATGGTGAGCGATTGTGACGCAGTTCCGGTAGGCCCTGCTGCTTCCTCCGGTGCCTTGGATGACCGCGGAGGTAGCAGCAGTAGGGGATTCAGCATTATGAAGCTTCATCTGTGGTGGATATCGGGGGAGGGAGGGCTGTGGCACCCCTAGCCGTACCAGCTGAACTCGGTTGAGTCCCTTGTCAGGCTGGGAGGAACGTAGAGAGTAGAGGTCCCCTTTTTGTTTTGTTTCATTTGTTGATGTCGGGCTACCCCCAAAATTGGGGGAAGTGGCTTTGTATATGTATGTATGTAAAAGTGTTGAAATATTTGGTAGAGAGAGAGAGAGAGAGAGAGAGAGAGAGAGAGAGAGAGAGAGAAGAGGAAGGCTCCACGCTTGGTTACTTAAATACCTCATCTTGGTCTGCATCTTGATGGTGTCTCGGGAGATGAATTTATGTTCATGTAACACTTGAGATTCAAACAGTCCTTGACTGTGAGTTTTGTATTCGTCAAAGTTTCGACGTTGATGAGACGTGATGGGATTTCTCTTGAGATTTACACAGAAAATGTTGTGGTCAATATCCTTAGGAATTGTTATCTCTTGATGCATCAGCATTAGTGTCTTAACCTACAAAGAAACACACTCCCGCCAGCACATACTTGTTCAAATGCCAATCTTCACAGACGTGATATTCAAAATTTTATATTTCCACCAAAAAACAAAAAACTTAAAAAATTGTCAAAATTAACGAACCTATTGATATAATTGGGCATTGTTTATAAACTTACATTGCAGTTTTGTACTATTACATACAATTTACGATTTTTTATAAACCAAATTATATCTATCCCATCATAAATTATACATTAGAAATAATAAGACAGTTTTGACAAAAATAAAGAAACTAGAAATATGGAAGCATATAATCTAATAAGATTTAATATACGTATTTATTGATATATATAAATGATAAAAATACTTCACATATGATTGTATTCTTCGAAACAACAAAACGTTTACCTGACAATAAACGTTAAATAGAAACACTTAAAAAAAAAGTGTAGAACGAAAAGAAATAAAAAAGAAAAGCACACTGATACATTTTTCAGAGTTCGTCGCACAAATACAGATGGACCTGTGTTGTTATATTGTGCAAATTTCCTTCATTCATTCATACTGTTCTGTTGCTCTGGCAAGAATGAATATCGGTCAACATCCTTCTCCTAATTCTGGCTAATAGTAATAAGAAAACGTTTATATCTTCCTCCTCATCAATACTAGTGACCTTCCTTACTACAAATCCTGATTCATTTTACACTTTTCACTAATAATTCATTTGTGTTATGAAAGTAATAAACAAAAAACTATAGAATATATTAAGGCAAGTGTTACCCTAGACAATAAAGGCCACTCACATTTTTCTTCCCCAGAAATGCAACACAATCGAGAAGTTTGAAGCAGACGACAGAAACAAAGACATCTGCATAGGTGATTTCGCCAATTCCTCGAAAACAACGTTTACCATTCGTCGGGAAACGTTGCTAAGCTCAAATGTTTACGAACAGGAAACGTTTGGTTTCCCCAATATACACAGAAATAAATGACCTAATCATTCCAGCTCAGATTGTCCTAATTGCTGAAGCAAATTTCTCTCTTTTATGAATAACTTTTTTTGTGTGTTATTGGCCTCCTGCTGATCACACCAGAAGCACAAGGTCTGCTACAATGTAACACAATTTTCATAAATATCTTTAAACTTTCTTTCATTGAAAGAATCGTTGTGGTATTATCAAACATTTCTGAGGCCATTTGTTAGTTCTCTTCAAGATTCACAGACCATTTATAGAGAGAGAGAGAGAGAGAGAGAGAGAGAGAGAGAGAG
>NC_090758.1:62454904-62462404 GCF_036898095.1 Palaemon carinicauda | reverse complement strand
AAAGTTATTGGCTACGGGTGATCTGTCACTAAAGCAAGGTTGGCAGGACCCTCTTGTCCCTTCCCCCTCTATCTCCGTAATGGCCTAGCCATTACTGTACTGTACCTTGCCGGCCGGCAGAGCTGGCCGGCAGGGGTATTACTGTACTGTACGTCATTCTACTTCTGGACCTAGTATAGGTTGGGATGTGGAATTGACTAAGCCCATTGCCGGCCGGCAGAGATGCTGGCCGGCAAGGGTCTTATGTTTTCGAGTGCTGCCCGGACCTCTCTTGGTCCCTCATCCATGCCTGCCGGCAGAGCCGGACGGCATTGGTCAAGGAAGCCTGAATTAAGTTTCTCCCCTTCCTTATATGCACTCTTTCGGTTGCCGGGCTTGGGGGGTTGTGTACACTCTTATCCCGGCATCCATTCTATTTTCTTCTAGTGCTGTACCTGTCCCGGCTGCCGGCCTATGAGGCCGGCAGCCGGGCAGGTGTAGTCTTCTGGTTCTTTTGCTGCCGGCTGGCATCGGTGTGTTACCTTTGCCGGCCGGCTTATGTCAGTCCTTGTCTGCCGGTCACCAAGAGTGTGGCCGGCAGCTGGGTACTACCTTGTGTAGTTGCTGGCCGGCAGTCATTGCCGGCCAACACTGGCTGTTGCCGGCCGGCAGCTGCTGCCGCCGGCACAGGCATTTGAACCAGAGTGCTGCCGCCCTATAGCTGTTAAGTAGTATACTTTAAAGCTAGTTGTGGTGTGTGCCGGCCGACAAAGGCAGGCCGGCACACATCCTCCTATACTGTACTAGTATTCTTCTGTATAGCATATACAGTAAGAAGAAAACTATAGTAAAGGTTTAGGTACAGCACTGTATCTTCTAACACTATTGTGTTTTCTTGCACAGCCCTTTGCTGTTGCCCTCAGACAAGAAGCAGAGTTCTTCCCTGTCTATTATCCAGGATTTTAAAATCATTGCCTAGGTGTGAGCTCCACCTGTTTCCTCTGGAAACCTTGCATTGGTTACTCTAGTAGAGATAAACCATTTTGATTTTATTATCTGGAAGGCTGCAACAATGGGTTGTGAGGGAAACACAAGTGTGTGTCTTTCCTTTATGAATTGTTATGCTAAACTATGCATATCCAGTGATACATAGTTCACTTGATACTCATGGAAATTTCTTCTCTTTACAGGAGGACCCTCCGAAGTGCGGAAATGTTTTCTGCAATGTCCGCAGCAAGAACCTCTGCGGACATGAGTGTTGTAGGAGACACGCAGCATGCGCTGTCTCCAAGGATGATCTCCAGTATTGGGACCCTCAGGTATGTACTGTATGCACTAACCTGATTACTGAGGCTTTTGATTCCCCTAGAACGGCGGAATCAAGGGATATAGCTAGGGAAAAGCTTCGTACTTGGGTAAGGGGCTTCTAGAAGAACACCTCTGGCCCTTATCTTCCAAGTGAGAAGATGAGGGCGTATCTTTTTCCCCAGGCATCAGCTGAGGCAGTGATTCTCCAGCCTCAAGATGAGATCCCTCAAGATCAAGTCCAGGTGGACGAGGAAGTCGCAGATGCGATGCAAGACATCCAGTTGTGTGACAGGATGTCTGACCTGGACGAACGTTTGGAAGAAGACCTCCTGGCAGAAGGTCAGGATCAAGTTCAAACCCCGGATGTCGTAGAGGATGAGGTCGACGAGGTGTCGGCTACTCCGGTTCAGATGCCGGAGCCTATCCCCTCAACATCGGCAGGTCTCCCAGTAGAACTGGGACAGGCCCTCTCTTCGATTGTTGGAATGATCCAACAAATGCAGAAGGAGAATCAGGAGAAGGCGGCTGCAATGGAACTGCGTATGCAGTCCCTAGCAGAATCACATGGCCCCCAGAAAAGGCTCAATGTGAAAGACCTTCCCATATGCTCAGATGCTAACCCATGGAGGAATGCTGAGCACATGCCGATGACGACTGGTAAGATCGTCATCTCGGATAAGCTGGGTTCAGTTCCCCTAGAGGAGGTAGAATTCTGGCCCAGCAAGGCATCATATCCGGACTGCTATGTCCGGCTGAGAAAAGAACCAGCTTCAAGGGAGGAGACAGAGCCGAAGGAGGTCATTATTATGGACCACGCTAAGGCTCAAGCCCTACTTTCATCCTCGATGAAAGAGAGGGGCTTCTCAAATTCGAAGGTAGCTGCATTGAGCAAGAAGCTCCCTTCTTTTGTGTCCTCTCCTGATAGAGCCTTCCCCTTTTTACTAAAAGGGTTTGCGGCTGTCCTAAAGGCAGTCGAGGCCGGCAAGCCTTGTCCCTCCCTGGAGGAGTGTAAACCCTTGTCGCTGGCTCTGCCTATGGACCACAAAGACTGGAAGGATGTCCATCTGACATTCTCAGTGGGAAAGTTGGAGGCTGATATTGCCGGACGGCAATTCGGCGAGGACCTCCCCAAGCTGCCCGAATCTCTTTTACGAAGAGAGTTCGAGACCAAAGAAAGACTGGCTGCCTCAATGTCTCATCAGACCACTCTTGAGACAATGGCAAGTGACCCTAAGGTCCATGAAATGTTCATGGTAGTGGCTAAGTCTCACCTAGCCACAGTGACGAGGGACCTTTATGGCTTCATCAAGGCAAGGAGAGCTTGCAGGGAGATCGTGTTCGCCGGGGCTTCGGTGAGACACGAACCAAGGAAATTAATCTCCTCCAACATTTGGGGAAAAGACCTTTTCCCTACCGATGTGGTCAAAGAGGTTGTTGATAAGGCCGCCGTGGAGAATAGAAACCTTCTCCAGAAGTGGGGCCTGGCTATCAAAAGAAAATCTTCCCCGGATGAGGGTCCTCAACCAAAGAGGAAGAATATGAAGACTAGGCTACCATTTCGGCCAGCCAAGCCTTATAGACAGCAACAGCAACTGCAATTGCCTTTGCCTCCAGTGCCCCAGATGGTGGCACAAACCCCGACTGCCTTTCAGTGGGTACCCCAGGCTGTGCCAGGTCAGTCAACCACATTCGCCCCAACGTTCGAAGGACAGTCTTCTTCCTTTCGTGCAAAACCTAGAGGAGCAGCCAGAGGCTCGTCTAGGCGCCCCTCAAGGGGAAGGGGATTCAGAGGTGGTCGTGGTCAGGGAGGCAAGACCTCAGGACGGCAGTCCAAGTGAAATGATACCGGTAGGAGGGAGACTGATGAAATTTTGGGATCGCTGGACCTTCGATCCCTGGGCCCAAAGCCTACTCAAGAATGGACTGGGTTGGAGCTGGTACAGCACTCCACCCCCATGCCTTCGGTTTTTCCAACACTCCACCCCCATTTTGGAGGAGTACGTTCAAGAACTGTTGGAGAAAAATGTGATCCGAAAGGTGAAGTCCATCAAATTCCAAGGGAGGCTGTTTTGTGTTCCCAAGAAAGACTCGGAAAACTCAGAGTCATTCTGGACTTGTCACCACTCAACAAGTTCAAAGTGAATTGCAAATTCAAGATGCTAACACTGCAACACATAAGGACCTTACTGCCCAAGAGGGCATACTCAGTCTCTATAGACTTGTCAGACGCCTATTGGCACATTCCAATCAGCCGTCGACTCTCCCCCTACCTAGGGTTCAGGCTACAACGGAAACTGTACGCCTTCAGAGCCATGCCATTCGGGCTAAACATAGCCCCAAGGATTTTCACGAAGCTTGCGAGCGCAGCTCTCAAACAATTACGCCTAAAGGGAATTCAGGTAGTAGCCTACCTGGACGACTGGCTGGTGTGGGCAGCATCCGAGACCGAATGCTTGCAAGCTTCCAGTCAGGTGATCCAGTTCCTAGAGTACCTAGGCTTCAAGATCAACAAGAAAAAGTCTCGACTTTCTCCATCCCAAAAGTTCCAGTGGCTGGGAATCCACTGGGACCTTTTGTCACACAGTTTCTCCATCCCAATGAAGAAAACGAAGGAGATAGCGGGCTCTGTCAAGAGACTTCTAGATTCCGAAAGGATATCAAGACGCGAACAGGAGAGGGTACTAGGCTCTCTCCAGTTTGCTTCAGTGACAGACCCAGTGCTAAGAGCACAGCTAAAGGATGCAACCGGAGTTTGGAGAAGGTATGCATCAAACGCGCGAAGAGACCTGAGAAGACCAGTGCCGCCTCGGCTACGTACTCTTCTCAGACCTTGGTCCCAAGCCAGACATCTAAAGAAGTCGGTTCTTCTTCAGCCACCTCCCCCGTCGATGACGATTCACTCAGACGCCTCAAAGGAGGGATGGGGAGGTCACTCTCATCGGAAAAAGTCCAGGGGATTTGGTCCAAGCTATTCAGGACCTTTCATATAAACTTTCTAGAAGCTATGGCAGTGCTCCTTACCTTAAAGAAAGTCTCCCCGCGTCACTCGATCCACATAAGATTGGTGACAGACAGCGAGGTGGTTGTGAGATGCTTGAATCGACAAGGGTCGAGGTCACCACCTCTCAACCAAGTGATGTTAGCCATTTTCCGATTGGCGGAAAAGAAGAAGTGGTACATGTCGGCAGTTCACCTTCAAGGAGTCCGCAATGTGACAGCGGACGCTCTATCCAGGTTCACACCGATAGAGTCGGAATGGTCCTTAGACGCAGGATCATTTTCCTTCATTCTGAATCAAGTCCCAGAACTGCAAATAGACCTCTTTGCGACGAAAGACTACAAGAAGTTGCCCCTGTACGTGTCCCCGTACGAGGACCCCTTAGCGGAAGCAGTGGACGCAATGTCCCTCGACTGGAACAGATGGTCCAGGATTTATCTGTTCCCTCCTCACAACCTTCTGTTGAGGGTCCTCAACAAACTGAGATCCTTCAAGGGGGTAGCGGCAATAGTGGCCCACAAGTGGGCGAACAGTATGTGGTTCCCCTTGGCGTTGGAACTACAGATGAAGTTCGTGCCGCTACCACATCCAGTTCTGACCCAGCGAGTCCAGAAGTCGACTGTCTGCGCTTCATTACAGAAAACCCAGACCCTGCAGCTCATGATTTTCTCGCCCTAGCGGTGAGAAAGCGCTTCGGGATTTCGAAAGCCAGCATAGACTTCCTAGAGGAATACAAGTGCAAATCGACTAGAAGGCAATATGAGTCATCTTGGAGAAAATGGGTGGCCTTTGTAAAGGCAAAGAATCCGCAGGAGATCTCAACAGACTTCTGCTTATCTTTCTTCATCCACCTCCATGGCCAAGGATTGGCAGCTAACACGATTTCAGTGTGTAAATCGGCTTCGATGAGACCCATTTTATTTGCCTTCCAGATCGACCTAGGTAACGAAATCTTTAATAAAGTTCCGAAAGCCTGCGCTAGGCTCAGACCTTCAGCACCTCCAAAGCCCATCTCATGGTCTTTAGACAAAGTTCTTCATTTCGCCTCCCTGTTGAGCAATGAAGAATGTGCGTTAAAGGATTTGACGCAAAAAGTTATTTTCTTATTTGCACTCGCGTCCGGGGCCAGGGTTAGTGAGATCGTAGCCCTCTCGAGAGAGGCAGGTCGTGTTCAGTTCCTGGATGGGGGGGAGCTGAACCTGTTTCCGGATCCTACGTTTCTCGCCAAGAATGAGTTACCCACCAACAGGTGGGGTCCCTGGAGAATCTGCCCTCTGAAAGAAGATGCATCTCTATGTCCAGTAGAATGCCTAAAGGTCTATCTTCGTAGAACTTCAGACTTCAAGGGTAGTCAACTATTCAGGGGAGAAACATCAGGCTCAAATTTATCTCTGAATCAACTCAGAGCGAAAATGACATATTTTATTCGCAGAGCGGATCCTGACAGTACACCCGCAGGTCACAATCCGAGGAAAGTTGCCTCATCCCTAAATTTCTTTAATTGTATGGATTTTGAACATCTCCGTTCATACACGGGCTGGAAGTCTTCCAGGGTGTTCTTTCGCCACTATGCGAAGCAAGTAGAGGAACTTAAGAGATCTGTGGTAGCAGTGGGTCGTGTAGTTAACCCTACTGTTTAACTCTGCGAGGAACAGTAGTCTTAATTGGGACGATTAAGTCCAGGGTGATGTGTAGGTACATACTGTACTACAAACTAAATGAGGGCACCAAGTGCCCATATAGACTGTTCCTTCTTTCAAAGGTGAACCTTGCATAAGTTCAGACATGTGTGCCAAGCGTTTCTAACGCTAATGTGATTGATTTGTAATACAGATTTTTTATGACTTGATACCTTGGTATCTTATTAAAGTGGTGTTTAATGGTTTTTCTTTCAGATAAACAAGTTCTGTTTACTATCATACTTATGCTTAAAGTTTTGGGTTACCCTCTTTTATATAAATATATATATTTGTTGTTAACCTGTCTGTTTATTATCTGTCAATAAACTTGTTCTTGAGAACCTTGCGTCTCTTTCACCTGTGTCAATTTATTGGTATAATTGAGCATTTTAATTCTATGTATCTTATCTGGGATAATTCTGATAGAATTGTTCTGTTATGCAAGCTATGTTGCATTGGTTTATGTAAGTCCCCTAATGGGAGAACTCCGTCCCATAAAGGGACGAGGGCGGTTTTATTAGTTTCTTCCTATGCGGATATAAACCTTTGTCCAATACAAGTATTGTGCGGATTACTGGTCAATATATTGACGCAGTGGTTCTATACAAACTTTGCTTTACTTAATATAGGGCGAGACCACTATATTAGCTTGCCTGGTATTCATACATAGATATATGTACTCTTCGAGACTTTCCAGAGTCTAGTAGGACTCTTCCCTGTAGGGGGCAGGAAGCTCTAACATAGTTTATAGTTAGTTGAAAAGATGTATAACGGTAACATCTTAGGTCTCTAGGTCTAGTCGACCGGGAATAAATACCTCCGGGGAGTACGGCACGTTCTGAGAATCCACAGATACAGTAATGCTCTGGTACACTTCCATCAGGACGACATGGCTTGAGCCCAAAAAACGGATTTTGAGCGAAGCGAAAAATCTATTTTTGGGTGAGATAGCCATGTCGTCCTGATGGACCCGCCCTTGCCTTTCTAAGAAAGGGCTGTAGGACCCCTCCCTACATACAGTATCTGTAGCACCTCGTGTACGCTACAAGGAATACAGATGGCGCCAGGATTGGCGCCAGGCACGCATACGAATCGGGGGATAGGGAAGCCTTGGGAGCGGCTCCCCTTTTTCTTTCCCGAATTCGTATCTCGTCAATCTCCCTCCTACGAGACGAAATCTCTGTTCAGGTCGTAGATTGCCATGTGACGTGTCTAGAATACGTCCTCTGATATGTCGCGATATCCCTTTCACGAGGGATACTCGCTCCAGGAGTTAGAATTCTGGTACCTTAAGGTAAATTCTCTGGGAATATCGCCGTAGTTGTAATATACCCTAGGAAGCTACCCTATAGGAACTTCCATCAGGACGACATGGCTATCTCACCCAAAAATAGATTTTTCGCTTCGCTCAAAATCCGTTATATATATATATATATATATATATATATATATATATATATATATATATATATATATATATATATATATATATATATATATATATATATATGTTTAAGTATATTGTGTTCTATCTCG
>NC_090758.1:62435111-62440111 GCF_036898095.1 Palaemon carinicauda | reverse complement strand
TGATGATTTCACTTTTCAAGTATTGATTAATAATGTCTGTGAGATCATAAACCTTAACTAGAAAATACATTAGTTGGTAAAACGAAAGAATATTTGGAATTATTCCTTATTTACCACTATCCTTACTAATAATTTAAACATTAACCTTTCCATTCATGAAAAGAAAACTCTTTCAAAACCCAATGTGTTAGCAATTATAGCCTTAATTACTCGCCTGTCTAAAGATGTTGTTCACGGAGATACCAGGTGTGAAGGACATTCGCTAAGCAATTAATATTTACTTTTACAAATATGAACCTTACCCAATTCAGTCATAGAAGCGTGTTAAAGAACAACATCATCATCATCAGCAACAACAACATCAGCGTTAACCCCGCAGGGACTAATCCACAAAGTAGCTATGATAAGAAACAACATATCAAGGTTAATTTTTGATAATCGCTCGCCATTTAACTCTTCGCTGGCAGGAATTATATATCTACTGATTTATAATTTTCTTTTTTCACTAGCATATTAATCATATTCATATTTCTATATATTCTTGTTAATATGTCATATTGTTATCTGATTCTTCTAATTGTTTCATTTCCAAATGTTGTTATATTTGATCCTTATGATAAGTTTTTCTGCCAAGTTTTTCACTGCCTCTTTACAGATCTGTTTTTTTTTCAGCTCTTGGTATTTTCATTTACAAAATTCTCTATTATCCTTATTTCAATTTGTATTCTATATAACTCCTTCTTTCGCCTGTTTTTGTTTTTAATCAAAATATTTAAATTTTGAAGCAAAAGACAAAGAGGACACTATTATTATTATTATTATTATTATTATTATTATTATTATTATTATTATTATTATTATTATTATTATTATTATTATTATTATTATTATTATTATTATTATTATTAACAACGTTGAAATATATCGCACATTATCCAGATAGCCCCTATAGCCACGTAGTCCCCTCTCTTACTGGCCTTGAGTCCTAATCTATTCTGCAGAAATAAAGTCACTAAACTAAATAGGTTACAAGCGAGGCTAATCGTTCTATTACTTCTATTACCTGAGTGGTGATACATCTCACAGAGTAGTAATCTAGCCTTATACTTACTCACATAATTATGTCAGAACTTATCAGATTTTCATTGAGCTTCATATGAACAAGCATCCTCCTCTCCGAGTCTTAATTCCTTTCTATTTCTTCATTTATCTTAATGACTGGAAATTCTGAAAGCCGACTAACACAAGAGTGATGAAAGGATCATGAGAACGGAAAAAATTCGTTTAGAAAAAGTAGGTTTTCTTTAAGTTTAATATTACGAAATAACATTTGAAATTAGGGAGTTATTATAATGTCTTTCTTATAGTAAATTAATATTTTGGTTCCCTGTTCTGCTATTCTTATGTATGTAACTATTATGAAAACATGTAGAATTGATTCATATATTCATAAACAAAAGCTTTATTATAAGGATATTATTCTTAAATCCCGATTTTAGGCTCAAATTAATCAAATAACTTGTTTACAATAAATCTCCCATTGCCCCTGCATAAAACCATATAAATATAACATGATGATTTAATAATTTTCATCAATGGCGATGCTAATACCTTAGCATATACATTTCTGTTTAAACTTTAGCAAAACCATATAAAGTGTTAACCACCCAATCAGGTGTAAACTACTTGGCAGGACTGATTTGTCCTCCTGACCTCCACAACCACAATCCACTCCCCCGTTCGTAATAAAATATCAATTCTTCAAAATGCACTCTGAGTCCATCTATTGGCAGAACAGGGAAACAGAGCCGAGATAGCCTTGAGAAGCCCATGACGTCACAACTGGGTGACACCATTATCAGCAAGGGTCAAAAGTACAGTGTACTCGAATTCTAATATTCTTATTAGGAATCAAATTACGTCCATACTTAAACAACATATATATTCACATCATTGATATTATTAAGCATTATTATAATGAATATAGGATAAACATATCAGGTAAAAATAGTCCTTTAAAAATAAAAATGACAACCTTACTCCCCCATCTCGAAAAATTTAACCGTCCACCTAGGACTTGAATGTTTATAGTCACATCTATTGGTGTTCAAAATAATCCCTTTAAACCAGACTTTAATGTCCTTCCTTTGCAAAACCGATGTTTGACGTAGATTTCTGTCTTGACCCCGAGCGCTGCTCTCCCTACACTAAACTATGGAAGGACAATTGGCGTGAAACGATCATTAGTTTGATTATGGAATTCTCTACATAGTTTACGGCTACTATAAGACATCTTTGCTTTTAACTCAAAGAAATATGTCAATAAAAGATATTATCTTATAATGTTCGAGAATCTTAGCTGTCAATTGGCATTGACATTCATAATGTAGCAATAAAAAGGGCAATTTCAAGGAATCATCTCTCTCTCTCTCTCTCTCTCTCTCTCTCTCTCTCTCTCACACAGCTTAGACTACGAAGCTTATGATATATAGATTTAATTTCCACAATAATTACAGTTGTGATATTTAAAAAAAAAACAAAAAAAAAAAAACAAGTATAATCTTATTCTATACCTTTGGTTGAGTTTAATTTGTTTAATGATTTATGTATCTAATCATTATGTAGATGTCAGTATTGAGGGATCACAATACCGTCTTACAAATAATAATAATAATAATAATAATAATAATAATAATAATAATAATAATAATAATAATAATAATAATAATAATAATAATTTAAGAAATGCAATTACATATTAATATCCTCTCGCCTTTATAGATGTATTAATGGTTAAGAGACTTTTTATCATTTACGCATACCAAACTTATACAGTAAGTATTACCAACCTCCAGAGGCCCATATTAAAGCCCTTATTGACTTGAAGCCTCCTACTTTCTCTCCTCTTTCTCTTTGTAATTGAAAAAATTATTAATATCAAATTTAGGTGTATAGAACATATCAGAACTATTTCCTAGAATTACGTAATATCTAAACGAATACCCGACACATTAAGTCCGATTAGAGACTGCAAAAAGACGTGTTTTATTCATAAAAAGTATATTTGGTGAGTAAAGTGGGAAATAAGGCTTTTTTGAGACTGATGAAAGATCATGAATAAACTCGCGTTCGGCTCTTTTCTATATCATTCATTAATCCCCAAGAAAACTTTCGTAATACCTGTTTTCCTGCACAAAAAATGAAACACTGTGATTTGCTGGGGGAAGTCGTCGTTCTTAGTTGTGATTGGTCGTCGTCAGCTTCTGGATTTCTGCAATTGAGGAATGTGACTCTCTTGTTTATTAAGAGCAACTTCAGTTTAAAGCTAAAATGGCATTTGTCTTCAACAAACAAATGCTTGCAAGGATTTTTACATGGTATAAACAAATGTCCCTTTTCAATATCATTTAAAAGCTTCTAAACATTTCGTCAAACTTATATAAGGAAACTATAATTCTATATCGTTAACTATATTTACAGTTTTATACACTAAATTTTCCATTTTTATTAACAAGAGTAAAGCAGATATATGTATCTCTACATCTTTTACTTATGTTCCGTTGCCATGGTAACTGAGAAGCTTTATATATGAGTTTAATTGTTCCTTTCATTCTGTGAATGAGGACGATCGAAGACAAAAAGAGAAGTTCTTCGAGGAAAGAGACCCTGATTTATTGTGTTTGGGAATTTTTTTTTCTCGCTTCAGATATTCATTTGCATTACTAGTGTGTTTGGGTACGATGTATTTGGGGTATTTCTTAATAATATCTATTCATGTGATAAAAATAAAAATATGATTTCCAAAGTATTTAGTGGACCTGAAAAACAACGGAGACTTGTGAAAAAAATAATGTACAAGAATCAAGGAAAAGGAAAAGAGGAAAAATAATGCAAAACCAACTCTCCTCTTGATAATGAATATAGGATAAGTGAAGTTCAGTGATGTGAGAAAGAACGCAATATTGTGCATATATGAACAAACTCACATGAAAACAAACATTTATTTATGTACAACATCAACAAATGCAATGGTTTCTAGTCCACTGCATAACAAAAGACTCAGGCATGTCCATATTCATGTCTGGGGTTTGGCCCTTTTCATCACCATGAATTTAATGATATTGACAACAAACATTACATCGAAGAAATAATGAATCATTTAAGTACAACAACCTTACAAATAGTTTATTGAAAGTATCAAAGTTTGTGTCTCAGAGGTTGAAATAACACATGGGAAAGAGTCAGCCAAAGTTGAGCAAAAGTTGGCAAAAGTCTTTTTCATTGTTTGAAAGTAGGACAAAGAGAAAAATAACTTTTGTGTAATAATTGTTGTATATTATTTTTGCAAAGTCAAAATATTTAGTATTTATCTTAGTGTGTATGTATGAATCTAGGTATGCATGCATGTATGTATGTATGTATGAATGTAATCTATATACGTTATTACTTAGTCATATATGAATATGTAACTTACAACTCTCTCTCTCTCTCTCTCTCTCTCTCTCTCTCTCTCTCTTTCTCTCCTTTATTATTCATCTTATTTCTTGTTATTATACCTCCTCTTCATCTCCTTCCTTTTCAATTCTCTCCTGAACAAAGTCCGGGTGACACACACACAGCTTGCATATGAATATCACATCATGCAGAAGCAGCCAGGACTCAAAGGGAAGAGTTTTGGGTGAAGAATGATGATTTAAATAATACCCCCCCAAAAAAAAAATTCTAGATTAGAATACTATAGTTGGTATCGTGTGGCTGTCATCTAGATGTAATCAATAGTTTCATTCTATATTTGCATTTTCCTTTCGCAACCTTATTTTAGAAGAGGCCTGTTATCTAAAATACTTGATTTATTTACCAAAATATTAATATAATATTTAGTACTTTGTAAAATGAAAATATATTTTCTGTATTGTAGTCATTATTCTAATTACTATTTAGTCTCTCTATAGAGGGTAGAGGGTAGTATGTATGTATATTAATATTTATTATACAACTAA
>NC_090758.1:62427611-62430111 GCF_036898095.1 Palaemon carinicauda | reverse complement strand
ATAACATTAACAATGTATTTGTAAATTATACAGTCTGTCAGACAAATAAACCTTTCATATGAAAGGTTTATATTTCAAATATATCAGATATCATCATCTCTTTGAATGAAGTGACTGTGAACCGACCCAATTACGATTTACATTTACATTTGTCCGTTTATTTTAAAAACAATAGGAAAGAGTTGTTAAAATAATAAAATAGTTTATGACTATAAATTTTCAATTGTGTAATTTTGAATACTAAAAGAGTTTCAGATAGGTTAATAATAATAATGATATTAACAACAACAACAATAATAATAATAATAATAATAATAATAATAATAATAATAATAATAATAATAATAATAATAATAATGATAATAATAATAACAATAATAATAATAATAATAGTAACCTCTTTCTTTAGCATATCTGGCAATGAGACTCAAGAGGCCTATAAGTGCCAAGTCCCATCAGAGGGGAATAGGAAGTAGAGTTTAAGAGCATGGACAGCAAGAGGGAAGAAAGGAAGAGGGAACAATTGAATGTAGAGGGATATGAAGTGGGTGCAGTAACGGGACAAGAGGACGTTGCAAAAACCTTTAAAAAATGCCTAGAGTGTAAATGTTGAGGTTTACTGTTGGCAATTCCATATTTGGTAATGATAAAGACGAATATTAGGATGATCCTTCAAAACTCCTTTTCATATTGATGTCTCTGGAGTTTCTCTAGAAAATAAACTGAAGTGTTTACAACAATTTGGTGTACAAAGATAAGAAAATATCAACAAACAAACAGATGTTTTCAAATAATATTGTGCACAAAGATTTAAAAAACCAGATGTCAGAATAAACTTTGAATAAAAACTTTGAAACGAAAAATTAAATAACCAGTTGTTAAAAGCATTGTTAAAGGAGAACTGAAGATTGAAAAAGAAAAAATAAATAATGGAAAAATCAAAGACTTATATAGGTATGTGTAGGAATAGGAAAAAATCCGAATAATTCAATAAATAAAAACAAAGTTGATAGCAAAAATAGTGAATGGATTATTGGAAATTAAAAAGAAATGAGAAGTCCCTAGAAATTCCCCAAAATATATCATCAAAAAATAAGATTAGTAATGATAATGCCGAAAGGAAAGACAAGGGAAATGGACTCTACACAACCATAATAGGTGTTAAACAATCAATCGTTTATCTGGTGGAACTACTTTGGCAAGACTTCTTTGACCCCCTGACCTCCACAACCCCAATCTAGTCACCACCCCACATCTCACCAAAAAATATCAATTCTTCAAAAGTGCACGCTGAGTCCATCTATTGGCAGAACAGGAAAGTAGTCTTGAGAGATCCTTGCGATGCCCGTGACGTCACAACTGGATGACAACATTATTACCGAGGGTAGAAAATATGGTGCACATGTAGGCTATATTAGGATTTTTATTGGGAAATTAACTACGTCCTTACCTAGGCAACATATGGATTTATATAATTGCTAATATTACGCATTATTATAATGAAAATAGGATGGACATTTCAATTAAATTAGTCATTTAAAGATAGAATGTACTACCTTACTCCCCCATCTAGTAAAATAGAACCATCCACCTTGGAGTTGAGTGTGTATAATGATATCTATTGGTGGTAAAAATAACCACTTTAAACCAGACTTTAAAGTCCTATTTTGACCCGGAGCGCTGCTCTTCCTGCACTAAACTATGAAATGATGATTGACGTGAAACGATCATTACTTTGATTATGATATTTTCAACTTTATTACTTATAAAACTTATTTGCTTCGAACTCAAGGTAATATGTCTATGAAAGATGTTCTTTAATAAGGTTGAAGCGTCTTAGCTGCTTGATTAACATTGTTTTTCACAATGTAATAAAAAAGGGAGCTGTCTAAAGCAATTCTCTCTCTCTCTCTCTCTCTCTCTCTCTCTCTCTCTCTCTCTCTCTCCACAGTTTAGACTATGAAACATGAATATATTGATCGATTTTCCACTATAATTATAGTTCTGATATATATATAAAAAACAATATAATCATATAGGTTACTTTCGAACTAACTGGCTTTGTTTAATTATTTATTTATCTAAACATCATCTAGATGTCAGCAATGAGGGTTCATAATGCTACCTGAACAACAACAACAACAACAACAACAACATCAACAACAACAGCAATAATAATAATAATAATAATAATAATAATAATAATAATAATAATAATAATAATAATAATAATAATAATAATGTAGATAATTTAAGTACATAGTAATATACACTCACCTTTACATGTGTGTTCATGGTCATAGAAGTATGTTATTATTTACACACATCAAGTAATTGTTAAGTATTAGGTATTAAGCATTGAGTATTATATAATAAATATTACGTACCTCCAGAGACCCATGTTAAAACATATGTTGACTTTGCCCCTCCCACTTTCTAGTTATAATTGAAAGAATAATATTTTGGAACCATAATGAAATATTATTAAATTTAGATATAA
>NC_090758.1:62422611-62425111 GCF_036898095.1 Palaemon carinicauda | reverse complement strand
AGGAGGAAAGGGGGCCCAGAGAGGAATAGAAAACAACGAAATGAAAGGAATAACCTAAATTTTACATGCTAACGGATGATGAGATGATGAAGGTCTCCTCCCATAAGTACTTCAATAAGGGCAGCGGACGGCAACTCTCAATACCATTATCGAGCTCCAACAGAAAATTAATCTGACACTGCAGCACAGCCGTAATCATATTCATTTATGATCATGGACGCCGGATCCCAGTAATCTTGGTCAATACTTTACAAGAAATGAATGACACGCCTTACCGTTGTGACGGCGCCGAGTAAGGGTGTGAACTCAAAGGCAGATTGGAAACGACTGAGTTATATTATTGTGGAACACTCTCCTTATATACAAAAACCTCAAGGCAACAGGACATGACAAGTTCACAAGACAGACAATATCACAGAGTAAAAACCAGACATGAATTTTCATGTTCGTTTTAGTGCGAGGGACGAGCGAAGATACAAGCATAATATATACAAAAGGAATTATGTACAATTGTGTGAAACACGGTTGGTACATGGCTCCCCCCCTAAAAATGACATACTGTACATGTTAAATAGGGCGCCCTGATCTAGAGAGGCGAACTGTAGGCGGGTCATCTGGCAGAAGATAAGCAGGTTTTAGACGATCAATGGAGACCCAGTCATCTTTGCCCCGAATGTTTAGGAGGAATGCTTTCGGACAGCGTTGGATCACAAGGAAAGGGCCCATGTAAGAGGGCGTTAGTGGTGGCTTGCTGGTGTCGTTGCGCAAGAAGACGTGCGTTGCAGAGTGCAAGTCCGTTGGTATGTGATGCTTCGCTGGGGGCATGTAAGTCTGGCGGCACGGAGTAAATTTTCCCACGACGTGACGTATGCGCTGGAGATCGTCGGAGGAGGTTGTAGAAGGAAAAAATTTGGCAGGGACGACCAACGGGTCGCCATACACCATTTCGGCTGCCGAGACGTCGAGGGCGTCTTTAGGAGTGGTCCTTAGTCCCAGGAGGACCCAGGGAAGCTGAGTAAACCAATTGCAATCCTTGCAGCGGGACATCAAAGTTGCTTTGAGGGTGCGATGAAAACGTTCAACCATTCCATTGGCAGCGGAGTTGTATGCTGTTGTCTAATGTAGGATGATGCCCAGGAGATTCGCTAATGACATCCACAATTGAGAGGTGAAAGTGGTTCCCCTGTCAGAAGTAATATGCTTAGGGATACCGAATCTTGAAATCCATCCAGAGAGTAAGGCAGATGTACATGAGGCGGACGTTGCAGTTTCCATGGGAATGGCTTCAGGCCAACGAGTGGAGCGGTCAATGACGGTAAACAGGTAACGATGTCCTTGTGATGTGGGTAGGGGGCCTACAACGTCGACGTGAATGTGTGCGAAACGACGCTGAGGTTGAGGAAAGGTGCCCACTCCTGAATCCGTGTGTCGATGTACTTTGGAAGTTTGGCAAGAAGTACAGGCACGGACCCAATCCTTAGCATCCTTAGAAATGCCGTGCCAAATGAACTTTGCCTTCAGCAGCTGTGCTGTAGAACGGCACGAGGGATGTGAAAGGCCATGGATGAGATCAAACACCTGTCGGCGCATGGGAGCAGGAATCCAAAGTCGCGGTCTACCAGTACTGACGTCACAGAGGAGGGTGGTGTTGGAGTCTTCGAGGGGAAAATCCTCCAAACGGAGGGACGTGCAGGATGTCCTACAAGCTTGATACTCTGGATCCTGTCGTTGGGCTGCAGCCAGGGCGTTGTAATCCAATCCCAGTTGAATGGCAGCCAACGTGTTTCTTGACAGGGCATCGGCAACGGGATTCATTTTCCCAGGGACGTATTGGAGGGTGCAATTGTATTCAGCCACGGCGGAGAGATGTCGGCGTTGACGGGCGTACCAGGCGTCAGACTGTTGAGTGAAGACGTGCACCAGCGGCATGTGATCTGTGCGAATGACGAAGGGCGTACCTTCTAAGAAATGGCAAAAGTGACGGACAACCAAGTGCACCGCCAGCAATTCTCGATCGAAGGTAGAATAACCCGATTCTGCTTTGGACAGTTTTCTGCTGAAGAAGGCCAATGGGCGGGGGCGAGCCTTTGACCACCTGCTCGAGTACTGCACCAATAGCGACGTCGCTGGCATCGGTGGAGAGAAGGAGAGGGGCGTGTGGGATAGGAAAATTGAGAGCCGCAGCAGTTGATAGGGCCTTCTTTGCATTGCAGAAGGCTGCTTCTTGAAGGGGACCCCACTTCAGGTCCTTTGGCTTGCCCTTGAGGGAGGCGTAGAGGGGAGCAAGAGTGGCGGCAATGGCTGGCAGAAAACGGTGATAATAGTTGATCATGCCCAAGAATTCCTGAAGAGCTTTGACTGCCGAGGGCGCAAGGAAATTCTGAACGGCTGCTACCTTCTCAGCGAGGGGATGGACTCCTTCAGGAGTGATACGGTGCCCTAAGAACGACACTTCGTTGGCGCCAAAGGTACACTTGTCTTACCGGACTACAAGGCCGTT
>NC_090758.1:62411155-62417111 GCF_036898095.1 Palaemon carinicauda | reverse complement strand
GCAACTTCGAAGGATATGGAAATTGATGTGTTGGAATTTCCATGAGTAAAACTGAAAAATTGAAGGTTGGAGATGAAATTGATCTAATATCTTATTTCCGTTTGTGTAACCTATTCTTAACAAACTCCTGCATATGAACTATACTTTCCCTTTCAATAATCGTACCAAATAAATTATATGGATAGTATTTTTAAAACTTGCAAAAATCTAATATTTTTTAGAGGTTATTTGTATAGATTAGATAAAGACCATCGCCTTATTATGAAAGAACGACAAAGATCAAGTTAAGTAATATATCAAACAATATGGCTGTGATTAATCTCATATTAAGTCTAACAGAAACGAGGACAGTTCTGATCCCAGGATCTGTTATCTCTCTCTCTCTCTCTCTCTCTCTCTCTCTCTCTCTCTCTCTCTCTCTCTCTCTCTCTCTCTCTCTCTGCAATTCAAACAACACTCATCTACCTGTAATGGTCTGATTTCAATTTGGATAAAACTAACAAGAGATGGAACGACAGAATGAGATGTGGATTAACGTCATATATGTTATAGAACGATATGCATAAACACACACACACACGCGCGCAAATATATATATGTATATATATATATATATATATATATATATATATATATATATATATATATATATATATATATATACATATATATATATATTATAATATAAATAAATAATTCTGTTTTGAATAGTTTGGGAAAGAGATTGACTAGACAATTGTTCAAATTCCAGTTAACTACTTGTTCCCCATTTGTTGGCAGGAAGGAAGGTTTCGGAGGTCACGTCACAGCAACGAGAATTATAGTCGGCAGTGAGAAGGTGTCTGTCTTCAAGGAAGGTCACTGATACTTTTGGAAGATACGGTGTTGGATCCGGTGTTTTGCCTTTGAGTTTGGAGCAATCAATTCCGTTCCCATGTGATGGTTGTGGCTGTTTGAGAAGCAGCGTGGGCCCTCTCGAGTTACGTTGGTGTGGCCTGTTTAAATGTGGGAATTTCAGGAGTGTGGCTTCATTCCTGGATTGTAATTTCCAGGTGTATCTTCGTATCGGTGGCTGAAGAAGAACCTCTCACTCAAGAAATTGTTTTCGAATACTCTCTATTCACTCGGAGACCTCTAGAACTGCTTGTTTGAATGTCATCTAAGTTTCGTTTTATTATATTTATTGATTATTTTTCCATGAATATTACCTGAGCTCTTAGATACCGGTCGTATCTGCAAGTGTTTGTTATTTAAGCATAATAAAAATGCTTTGAAGTGTTGTTTTGTGTGTAATTCTCCTCCTCATAATTAAACCTGTTTTTAAATATGTGTTGTGGTTGTTCATGATGTGGACATCGTAACATATTTGGGGGCCATGTCCGGGATCAATGAATTTTAATTTAAGCAAAACAGGTCTAAATGAGGAGTTTATTTATTTGTTGTAGGTTTGAGTGAAGTTATTTAGTTTTTTTATAGCCAGTGTAACCAATCATGTTTGAGTCTGAAACGGAGTATTTAGAAAGTGACTTTGACGTAAAGGAATTTCTGTTGTCCTTACCGGGGGTTGCAGCTTTTCAAAGTCTATGTAAACGGGAACTTGTGTTAATTGCTAATTATCTAGACATAGGTTTTACTATGGATATGAAAAAGGATGATTTGATAAAGGGTTTGATAGGACATTTAGGTATTGTAGAGGAGAAGGCAGAAGTTTCAAGTGTAAAGGAAAGTGATAGCATAGAAGCTTTGAAACTTAGAATAAAGCTGAAGGAGTTAGACATAGTTAACGAACGTGAAAGAGTAGCTGCTGAACGTTCAAGAGCGGAAGAAAGGGAGAGAGAGAGAGAGAGGGGAATCTTGAGCGTGAAAGAGCGGAAGAAAGGGAGAGAGAGAGGAATCTTGAGCGTGAAAGAACGGAAGAAAGGGAGAGAGAGAGGAAACTTGAGCTTGAAAGAATGGAACACGAACTAAAGTTAGAGGAAATTAAAGTAAGACACAGACAAGGTAGTGGAGATTTCGATGTAGCTAAATACATGAAGATGGTTCCCCCTTTTGATGAAAATGAAGTAACTAATTATTTCATAACTTTTGAGAAAGTAGCGAAAGGAATGGGCTGGCCTAAGACCTCATGGTCTATGTTATTACAATGTGCATTGAAAGGTAGGGCTCAAGAGGTATTTTCTAGCTTGTCTGAGGAGACTTGCGGTAATTATGACGAATTGAAAACGTGTATTCTCAAAGCATAGGAATTAGTGCCAGAGGCTTACAGGTTGAAATTTCGTAGGCTTTTTAAAACAGGAGATCAGACTTACGTAGATTTTGCTCGTATAAAAGCTAAATTGCTTGACGATTGGTTGAGATCTAAAGGAATCTGTGATTTTAAAGGGTTTAAACAATTAATATTGTTGAGTTTAAGAATTGTTTATCCAAGGATTTGAAGGTACACTTAGAGGAGCTTCAGGTTGAGAGCTTAGAGAAAGCTGCCATTGTGGCTGACGAGTACTCGCTGACCCACCAAATTTTTGAAGAGAAAAATTTGGTTAGGGGTAGAAGCAGCAAAGAGGGTTTTCAGGAATTGAAAAGTGGTAAGAGTAAAACTGAAAACGCAAGTGATTTGGATAAAAGTGCTGTAGCTCCAATATTGAAAGTTAGTAGTTTGCCTAGTGGGCATAGGATGCCAATTAAGTGTTTTAACTGTGGTAAACTGGGCCATAGAAAGGCCGACTGTTGGTCCTTAAGGGACGGTAATAGAAAGCACAAACCAGTTGCTTTGGTAAGCAGGGTAAGTGCTGATAGAGAGATTAATGCATTAAGTGAGGGTGAGAAAAGCCCTGGGCTCTCTGATTTGGAGAGATATAAGTCATTTGTGTCTTATGGTAGTGTAGCTACAGAAAGTGGTAAGGGCAGGAAAGGATTAGTTATCCTTAGAGATACAGGGGCCCTACAGTCATTGATTTTGAAAAGGGCATTGCCTGAAGGTTTTGAGTATGAGGGTAAGGAAAAGGTATTGATTAAGAGTTTTCCAAAAGAGATAATCTCTTGTCCGTATGAGACTGTGGTTCTGCAGTCTGATTATGCGACGGGTCCGGTTAGGGTTGCCGTTGTGGAAGAAATTCCTGTGGAAGGAGTTGATTTGATATTAGCCAATGATATTGGTGGTAATAGGGTTTTAAGTAACCCACGGTTACTTAGTTATCCTCAGTTTTGTGCAAGCACAGAGAGCTTGGAAGGAGAATTTCCTGGTATTTTTCCCATGTGTGCTATCACACGATCAAGGCGGAAATTGGAAGCTAGTAGGGATTCTAAGATTGACTTCTCGAAGTGTTTTCTGGGAAAATTTGGTGATTGTTCTGAACAAGGTAAGGTTTTAGCTGTATCTAAAGAGAAATTCATAAAAGATCAAGAAAATGACCTAGAGCTAGCCGAGATAGCTGCAAAGGCTTTTTCAGATAAGGAAATTGAGAACATCCCAGTCGGGTATTATGTCGAAAATGGATTATTGATGAGAAAATTTAGAGCCTCGAAGGTTTCTGCCGATGAAGAATGGGAAGTTAATTATCAAATAGTCGTTCCTCTAAATTACAGACCCTCTATTTTACATTTAGCACATCAGAATCCATTTAGTGGCCATTTCGGAGTCAATAAAACTTTTTGCAAATTAACTAAGCACTTTTACTGGCCTGGGATTCATTCTGATGTTAAAGAATTTTGTAAGACATGTCATGTGTGTCAAATGATCGGAAAACCGAACCAAAAGTTGACTAAAGCTCCCCTTGAACCCATACCAGCCATGGAAGAACCATTCCATAGGGTAATAGTGGACATTGTTGGCCCATTGCCAAAGTCAAAAGGTGGAAATCAGTATATACTTACAACCATGGACAGATCCACTAGGTATTCTGAGGCCATTCCGTTGCGGAATGTCTGCTCTATGAATATTGTAAATGGGATGTTACAATTTTTCACTCGGTTTGGATTGCCTAAAGAGGTTCAGTCGGACCAGGGTTCAAACTTCTTAAGCAATGTATTCAGACAGGCAATGCAGGAACTAGGGATCAGGCAGGTAACTTCATCAGCATACCATCCTCAGAGCCAAGGGGCTGTAGAAAGGTATCAGCAAACCTTGAAAACTATGTTGAAACAATTTTGTTTTGGAGAACAAAAGCGATTGGGATAAAGGTCTGCCCTTCCTTCTGTTTGCGTCCAGAGAAATCCCTAATGAGTCGTTAGGGTTTTCCCCTTTCGAGTTAGTATTTTGTCATCAGGTTAGAGGACCTTTAAAATTGATTAAAGATCAGTGGATTAATAATGTTGAAGATTCTAATTTGTTGGACTATGTTTCAGATTCCAGGGAAAGAATCAGGAAAACCTGGGACATAGCAAGAGATAACTTAATGGAAGCTCAGCAGAAGATGAAAAAATACTCTGACTTGGGAGCCAAAAAGGTTGACTACAAACCAGGAGATGGGGTATTGGTATTTCTTCCAGTAGCAGGTCAGCCATTACATGCTAAGTTTTCTGGGCCTTACATAATAGAAAAGAAGGTAGGGAATACGGATTATGTTGTTCTTACTCCAGATAGGAGAAGGAAAAAGAGGTTGTGCCATGTTAATATGTTAAAGCCATATTTTTCAAGGGTGCCGAAGCCAGTCTTGTTGAATATAAAGTTAAATAATAGTAATAATCAAGAGAAACTTGAACTTGAGACTAAGGTTGAAGACTGGCCTATTTCAAATTCAGAGGCTTTAAGGAATTTGAAGAATAAATTGGTTCATCTTGATGAAAGTCGAGGTCAGTAGTCGAGCGATTTATTCTACGATTATAAAGATGTATTTTTCAGATGTGGGTAGGACCTGCTCATTACAGCATGATGTTATGTTGGCAATTCCAATCCTATTAAACAACACCCATATCGCTTGAATCCGCAAAAGGCAGAGATTGTTGAACGGGAAGTAAAATATATGCTGGATCATAAATTAATTAAACATAGTAGTAGCCAGTGGAGTTCCCCTGTAGTACTTGTCAAAAAAAATGATGATCAATACCGTTTATGTTTTGATTACAGGAAAGTAAATGCTGTCACCAGGACAGATTCATTCCCAATTCCTAGGGTGGATGATTGTATTGATCGTATTGGGAAGGCCAGATTTATCAGCAAGTTTGACAGGTTGAAGGGTTATTGGCAGGTAGGTTTGACAGACAGAGCCAAAGAGATATCTGCTTTTGTTACACCAACTGGTTTATATTCCTGCAATGTCATGCCATTTGGAATGAAAAATTCGGGTAGTACTTTTCAGAGACTCATGAATTTGATTACCAAAGACCTTGAAGGGTGCACTACATATATAGATGATGTGGTAATTGTTGGTGATACGTGGGAAGAGCATGTCAAAAGAATTGCTGCATTTTTACAGAAACTCCGAAAAGCGGGTTTGGTAGTGAATTTAAATAAATGCGAATTTAGGAAAGCCATAGTAGTTTATTTGGGGCACGAAGTTGCTCATGGCAAAGTAGCACCGAAAGATTCAAATATTAAAGCAATTTTAGACTTTCCAGTCCCTAAAGATAAAAAGGGAGTAATGAGATATCCAGGTCTTGCCGGGTATTATAGGAAGTTTGTGGGTAATTTTGCAGATTTAGTTGCACCACTAACAAATTTGTTGAGGAAAAGGGTCGACTTTAAATGGGATAACCAGTGCCAGGAAGCTTTTGATAAAGTAAAATCTATTTTGACTACTTCCCCTATTCTGAAAGCACCAGATTTTTCTATTCCTTTCAAACTAGCAGTGGAAGCCAGTGACATTGGTATTGGTGCGGTATTACTGCAGGAAGACGACACTGGGGTAGAGCATCCTATTGCTTATTACTCTAAGAAACTGAATGATTCTCAGAAAAAATACTCCACCATTTAGAAGGAAACTTTGGGTTTAATTTTGGCTTTACAACATTTTGAGGTATA
>NC_090758.1:62396155-62401155 GCF_036898095.1 Palaemon carinicauda | reverse complement strand
TGTTTATGTATTTATACACTGGAAACAATAACCAATCTGCTCCAACGCTAATGTCATTGAATCTGTTGATGATGGCAAAGCAAAAACAATATATCCCGGATTGTGAAAGGCGATTTGTGATCATCCAACTGTTTCCACAGTGAACTTGCATCATTAATCCTGAAATATTGCAAATATAAACTTCCTCTCACTAAAAGTAATACAAATATTGCTGAAATATCACATTTCATAGTATTTAGAGCTAATGTATTATAGTGGATTTTGTTTGCAATTGCATATTGTATTATTGTTCTATTTTTATTCATCGTGTTATCTGCTTTAATTATTTGGGTCTGTAGGTACATTTCGTTCGTTGCTAGTAAATTGACTGATGGCTTTCATTACTGCTGAAGTTTTGACGAAAAGCTTTCTTATATCCAATATATGCTGTTAGCTGGAGAATTAAAAGGTTTTACCTATCAATAGATATCTTTTTTGCGTTGCTGACAGATTGCATGAGCCCTTTGAATAAGGTCTGGCTGCATCAGAAGAACAGGTAAATATAGATAGATGAATTCAGGTAATGTTTCTCCTTTTATAGATAGGTTTTAGGTGCTGTTTCTTATGCAATCTCTTTCTGCAATCCTATATTCCCTCGGGAATAAATGTTGTGAATTTCTTTGAAATTATAACATTTGATAGAATAATTCTAGAAAATAAATAAATGAATAACAAAAACTGATTATGTAGGTGTATGTCCTGTGACATAAGACCATTATTATATAGTCTATTGGAAATATTATATGCATCTCTATTGATGACTTAGTCGTATAATAAATATTAATATACATACATACTACCCTCTATGAAAAGACTAAATAGTAATTAGAATAATGACTACAATACAGAAAATATATTTTTATTTTACAAATTACTAAATATATTAATAATTTGGTAAATAAATTGAATATTTTAGATAACAGGCCTCTTCTTAAATAAGGTTACGATTGGAAAATGCAAATATAGAATGAAACTATTGATTACATGTAGATAACAGCCACACAAAACCATCTAAAATGCTCTAATCAAGAATACTTAATTTTGGCCTTATTGAAATCACCATTTTTCACCCAAAACTCTTCCCTTTGAGTCCTGGCTGCTTCTGCATAATGTGATATTCATATGCAAGCTGTGTGTGTGTCACCCGTACTTTGTACATTACATTCATACATACATACATACATACATGCACGCATACATACATTCATATATACATGCGTACTAAGATAAATTGAAAATATTTTGACTTTGTAAAAATGATATAAAAGAATCATTGCACAAAAGTTTTTTTTTCTCTTTGTCCTACTTTCAAACAATGAGAAAAACTTTGGCCAGTTTTTGTTCAACTTTGGCTGCCTCTTTCCCTTTTATTATCTCAATCTCAACTTTTTTTAAGGTGGTTGTACTGTAAGGATTCAACATTTCTTCGATGTAGTGTTTGTTGTTAATATCATTAAATTCATGGTGATGAAAATGGCCAAACCCCAGACATGAATATGGACATGCCGAAGTCTTTTGTTATGCAGTGGACTAGAAACGATTGGATTTTTTTTATGTTGTACATACATAAATGTTTTCATGTGTGTTTGTTCATATATGCACATTATTATGTTCTTCCTCCCATCACTGGACTTCAATTACCCTATTTTCCATTATCAAGAGGAGAGTTGGTTTTGCATTATTTTTCCTCTTTTGCTTTTTCACGATTCTTGTCCATTATGTTTTTTCACAAGTCTCCGTTGTTTTTCAGGTACACTAAACACTTTGGAAATCATAATTTTTATATTGTATGAATAGATATTATTAAGAAATACCCTCAAATACATCGTACCCAAATACACTACTAATGAAAATGAATTTCTGAAGCGAGAAAAGCCAAATTCCCCAACACAATAATTCATAGTCTCTTTCTTCAAAGAACTTCTATTTTTGTCTTCGATCGTCCTCCATTACAGAATGAAAGGGATAATTCAACTCATATCTAAAGCTTCTCAGTTACCATGGCAACGGAACACGAATAAAGGATGTAGAGATACATATATCTGCTTTACTCTTGTCAATATAAACGAAAAATTTAGTGTATAAAACTGTAAATATAGTTTACGATATAGAATTATAGTTTCCTTATACAAGTTTGACGAAATGTTTAGAAGCTTATAAATAATATTGCAAAGGGACATTTGTTTATACCATGTAAAAGTCCTTGCAAGCATTTGCTTGTTGAAGACAAATGCCATCTTAGCTTTAAAGTGAAGTTGCTCATAATAAACGACAAAGTCACATTCTTCAATTGCAGAAATCCAGAAGCTGACGACGACCAATCACAACTGAGAACGACGACTTCCCCCAGCCAATCGCAGTGTTCCATTTTTCGTGCAGGAGAAACAGGTCTTACAAAAGAGATATTTTAGGGACATAATGAATAATATAGAAAGGAGCCGAACGCGAGTTTATTCATGATCTTTCATCACTTTCAAAAAATCCTTATTTCTCACTTTACTCACCAAATAAACTTTTTATAAATAAAACACGTCTGTTTGCAGTCTCTAATCGGACTTAATGTGTCGGGTATTCGTTTAGATATTACGTAATTCCAGGATATAGTTCTGATATGTTCTATACACCTAAATTTAACATTAATGATTTTTTTTCAATTACAAAGAGAAAGAGGAGAGAAAGCAGAAGGCTTCAAGTCAATATGGGCTTTAATATGGGTCTCTGGAGGTTGGTAATACTTACTATATAAGTTTGGTGTGCGTAAATGATAAAAAGTCTCTTAACCATTAATACATCTATAAAGGCGAGAGGATATTAATATGTAATTGCATTTCTCACATTATTATTATTATTATTATTATTATTATTATTATTATTATTATTATTATTATTATTATTATTATTATTATTATTATTATTATTATTATTATTTGTAAGACGGTATTGTGATCCCTCAATACTGACATCTACATAATAATTAGATACATAAATTATTAAACAAATTAAACTCATCCAAAGGTATAGAATAAGATTATACTTGTTTTTTTTTTTTAAATATCATAACTGTAATTATTGTGGAAATTAAATCTATATCTCTTAAGTTTCGTAGTCTAAGCTTTGAAAAAGAGAGAGAGAGAGAGAGAGAGAGAGAGAGAGAGAGAGAGAGAGAGATAATGGCAGATATGATTCCTTGAAATTGCCCTTTTTATTGCTACATTATGAATGTCAATGCCAATCGACAGCTAAGTTTCTCGAGCATTATAAGATAATATCTTTTATTGACATACTTCTTCGAGTTAAAAGCAAAGACGTCTTAAAATACCCGTAAACTATGTAGAAAATCCCATAATCAAAGTAATGGTCGTTTCACGCCAATTGTCCTTCCATAGTTTAGTGTAGGGAGAGCAGCGCTCGGGGTCAAGACAGAAATCTACGTCAAACATCGGTTTTGTAAAGCAAGGACATTAAAGTCTGGTTTAAAAGCATTATTTTGAGCACCAATAGATGTCACTACAAATATTCAACTCCTAGGTGGAAGGTTAAATTTTTCGAGATGGGGGAGTAAGGTTGTCATTTTTATTTATAAAGGACTATCTTAACCTGATATGTTTATCCTATTTTCATTATAATAATGCTTAATAATATCAATGATGTGAATATATATGTTGTGTAAGTATGGACGTAATTTGATTCCTAATAAGAATATTGGAATTCGAGTGCACTGTACTTTTGACCCTCGGGAACTTTTAGGAATCGAATTTAAAGTTTTCACACTTTCTTCAGTATTCCAACTTTGTCTTCTCAAGTTATGGTTTATTCGTGTATATAGACAATGTCAGATTAGGTGAATGGGAATATTTGTAAGTGATATAATGAGTAGTCAAAATTAAATTCCTAAAACCTAAGCCTTTGATTATATAAATTAAATATATATATATATATATATATATGTATATAAATATATATATATATATATATGTATATATATATATATATATATACATATATATATATATATATATATATACTGTATATATATATATAATATATATGTATGTATGTATATATATGTAAATATATTTGTACGCATATATATTTAATGTTATTATCAAATTATCTCAAATTATGCAACAAACTATACTGAACGATCCCTGATTACACGAAAGAACCTCAATCTTCTCTACATTGAACGAACCCCACAAACATAGAAAGCACGCCAAGTAAATCTTTAGCGTAAATATCATTATAGATATCCTTTGGGGATGGCAAGGAGTGTTCTTGGAAGGATGAGGATTTGGGAGGGCTTGCAATATCCTGCAGATGATGAAATGCAGCGCGATCCTTTTGAAATGATATCCTTCAAAATAAAAAAAGACCTTTGGGGATAAAAGTAATGGAAAAATTAGATATTGGATAAGAGACAGCAAAGGCTTAGTAATAGATTATGGTTGAGAATATAACAAATTTTCAATGCATTATTATTATTATTATTATTATTATTATTATTATTATTATTATTATTATTATTATTATCATTGTTGTTGTTGTTGTTTTTATTATTATTATTATTATTATTATTATTATTATTATTATTATTATTATTATTATTATCATTATTATTATTATTATTTGCCTTCAAAACATTTCTCTTTTTGTTTTTTTATTCTTTTCATCTTTTGTGTTTAACAGAAAGAATTAATATTAATCTAAAATGGAAAAAAAAATTCTCCCCTTACATTTATAACCATATAAAAAATATATTTCAATTTCTCTTGCATTAAAATTGAATAAAACCAATGGAAAAAAACAATGACTTATAAGATTATTAAGAACAAACAAATTGAAGCAAAATACGAGAACTAATAAACAAGAACCAAATTCCATAACATTTTACCAAATATGAAATAAACAGAATTTTTTCATTCATTTAAAAGCAAACATTTGAGATATGAAAGAAACAAGAT
>NC_090758.1:62383655-62388655 GCF_036898095.1 Palaemon carinicauda | reverse complement strand
GCAACAAACCATAGTGAACGATCCTTGACAACACGATAGAACCACAATTTTCTCTACATTGAACGATCCCCACAAACAGGAAAGCGTGTCAAGTGAATCCTTTGCATCAATATACTTATAGATATCCTTTGGGATGGCAAGGAGTGTTCTTGGATGGATGAGGATTTGGGAGGGCTTGCAACATCCTACAGATGATGAAATGCAACTAGATCCTTTTGATATGATATCCTTCAAAATATTAAAAGACCTTTGGGGATAAAAGTAATGGAAACATGGGATATTGGATAAGAGACATCAAAGACTTAGTAATAGATATGGTTCAAAATATAAAATATATTTTCAATGTATTATTATTATTATTATTATTATTATTATTATTATTATTATTATTATTATTATTATTATTATTATTATTCGCCTTCAAATTTTTTTTTTATTTTCTATTCTTTTCATCTTTTCTATTTAACAGAAAGAGTTAATATTAATCTAAAAAGAAAAAAAAAATCTCCCCTGACATTTATAACCATATAAAAAATATATTTCAATTTCTCTTTCATTAAAATTGAATAAAACCAATGTAAAAAAACAATGACTTATAAGATCATTAAGAACAAACAAATTGAAACAAAGTACGACAAATAATAAATAAGAACCAAATTCCATAACATTTTACCAAAGATGAAATAAACAGATTTTTTTTTCATTCCTTCAAAAGTAACATTTGAGAGAGGAAAGTGTGACGGGCCGAGAGAGGAGTTGTGCAATCAAAGGCAGATTGGAAACGACTGAGTTATATTGTTGTGGAACCCTCTCCTTATATACAAAACCTCAAGGCAACAGGACATGACAAGTTCACAAGACAGACAAAATCACAGAGGAGAAACCAGACTTGAATTTTCATGTTCGTTTTAGTGCGAGGGAAGAGCGAAGATACAACCATAATATATACAAAAGGAATTATGTACAATTGTGTGAAACACGGTTGGTACATGGCTCCCCCCCTAAAAATGACATACTGTACATGTTAAATAGGGCGCCCTGATCTAGAGAGGCGAACTGTAGGCGGGTCATCTGGCAGAAGATAAGCAGGTTTTAGACGATCAATGGAGACCCAGTCTTCTTTGCTCCGAATGTTTAGGAGGAATGCTTTCGGACTGCGTCGGATCACAAGGTAAGGTCCCGTGTAAGGGGGCGTTAACGGTGGCTTGCTGGTGTCGTTGCGCAGGAAGACGTGCGTTGCAGAGTGCAAGTCCGTTGGTATGTGATGCTTCGCTGGGGGCTTGTAAGTCTGGCGGCACGGAGTAAATTTTCCCACGACATGACGTATGCGCTGGAGATCGTCGGAGGAGGTTGTAGAAGGAAAAAACTCGGCAGGGACGACCAACGGGTCGCCATACACCATTTCGGCTGCCGAGACGTCGAGGGCGTCTTTAGGAGTGGTCCTTAGTCCAAGGAGGACCCAGGGAAGCTGAGTAAACCAGTTGCAATCCTTGCAGCGGGACATCAAAGCTGCTTTGAGGGTGCGATGAAAACGTTCAACCATTCCATTGGCAGCGGGGTTGTAGGCCGTTGTGTGATGTAGGGTGATGCCCAGGAGATTCGCTAATGACGTCCATAATTGAGAGGTGAAAGTGGTTCCCCTGTCAGAAGTAATATGCTCAGGGATACCGAATCTTGAAATCCATCCAGAGAGTAAGGCAGATGTACATGAGGCGGACGTTGCAGTTTCCATGGGAATGGCTTCAGGCCAACGAGTGGAGCGGTCGATGACGGTAAACAGGTAACGATGTCCTTGTGATGTGGGTAGGGGGCCTACAACGTCGACGTGAATGTGTGCGAAACGACGCTGAGGTTGAGGAAAGGTGCCCACTCCTGAATCCGTGTGTCGATGTACTTTGGAAGTTTGGCAAGAAGTACAGGCACGGACCCAATCCTTAGCATCCTTAGAAATGCCGTGCCAAATGAACTTTGCCTTCAGCAGCTGTGCGGTAGAACGGCACGAGGGATGTGAAAGGCGTGGATGAAATCAAACACCTGTCGGCGCATGGGAGCAGGAATCCAAGGTCGCGGTCTACCAGTACTGACGTCACAGAGGAGGGTGGTGTTGGAGTTTTCGAGGGAAAAATCCTCCCAACGGAGGGACGTGCAGGATGTCCTACAAGCTTGATACTCTGGATCCTGTCGTTGGGCCTCAGCCAGGGCGTTGTAATCCAATCCCAGTTGAACGGCAGCCAACGTGTTTCTTGACAGGGCATCGGCAACGGGATTCATTTTCCCAGGGACGTATTGGAGGGTGCAATTGTATTCAGCCCACGGCGGAGAGTTGTCGGCGTTGACGGGCGGACCAGGCGTCAGACTGTCGAGTGAAGGCGTGCACCAGAGGCATGTGGTCTGTACGAATGACGAAGGGCGTACCTTCTAAGAAATGGCGAAAGTGACGGACAGCCAAGTGCACCGCTAGCAATTCTCGATCGAAGGTAGAATAACCCGATTCTGCCTTGGATAGTTTTCTGCTGAAGAAGGCCAATGGGCGGGGCGAGCCTTTGACCACCTGCTCGAGTACTGCACCAATAGCGACGTCGCTGGCATCGGTGGAGAGAAGGAGAGGGGCGTGTGGGATAGGAAAATTGAGAGCCGCAGCAGTTGATAGGGCATTCTTTGCATTGCAGAAGGCTGCTTCTTGAAGGGGACCCCACTTCAGGTCCTTTGGCTTGCCCTTGAGGGAGGCATAGAGGGGAGCAAGAGTGGCGGCAATGGCTGGCAGAAAACGGTGATAATAGTTGATCATGCCCAAGAATTCCTGCAGAGCTTTGACGGTCGAGGGCGTGGGGAAATTCTGAACGGCTGCTACCTTCTCAGGGAGGGGATGGACTCCTTCAAGAGTGATACGGTGCCCTAAGAACGACACTTCGTTGGCGCCAAAGGTACACTTGTCGTACCGGACTACAAGGCCGTTTTGTTGCAGGCGGTCGAGCACGATGCGCAGGTGACAGAGGTGTTCCTCTTTTGAGGAGGGGAACACAAGTATGTCGTCCACATAACATACACAGAAAGGGAGGTCCCCTAAGATTCCATCCATGAGACGTTGAAATGTTGCCCCAGCATTACAAAGGCCAAAACAGGAGTAATTGAAGGTGTATGTGCCAAACGGAGTGGTGATGGCGGTCTTGGGGATGTCTTCTGGGTTCATAGGCACCTGATAATACCCCTTCAGGAGGTCGAGCGTAGAGAAAACCCTTCGCTTTGTGCAGGTAGGAGGTTACATCGGCAATGTTTGGGAGGGGGTAGTGATCCGGTTCTGTTTGCATGTTCAAGCGCCTGTAATCCCCGCACGGACGGAGGGAGCCGTCTTTCTTCAGAACGATGTGTAAGGGTGACGACCATGGGCTGGAGGCCTTTTGGCAAAGGCCCATTTTCTCCATTTCGGCGAACGTCTGTTTGGCGGCTGCCAATCGTTCCGGTTGCTAGACGTCTGAATTTTGCGAGGACTGGGGGTCCGTCGTCTTGATATGGTGATAAATACCGTGCTTGGCAGGAACCGTGGGCGTTTGGCGAAGTTCTGGACGGAAAACTTCCGGGTACGACGTGAGGAGGTGGGCGTTGGCATCCGTGGGTGCGCTGATGTGGAGAGCAAGGTTAGAGGGGGCGGGTTGAAGAGGTGTCGACAAGTACGAGTCTGCGTTGACCAATCGTCGGTGGGCGACATCTACCAGAAGGTGGGAATGAGAGAGGAAATCCGCACCGAGGATTGGCATTGTGACGTCAGCAACGAGAAACTTCCAATTGAATTTACCGTTTCCAAACGATAATGTGAGGCTCTCGTAACCGTAGGTGGGTATCGCAGATCCGTTGGCAGCTACCAAGCGGACGTCGGCAGATGTAGACAGACTACGTTGTGCCTTGAAGAGTTTCCTTGGCAAAAGAGAATGCAAAGCACCCATGACTACCAATAATCACACGCACGTTCCTGCATCATGTATAAAGAAATGATTAGAAACACAGGAGGCCACCGCTACGAGCGATGGCCTACTTACACGTTTTTTGGCCACTGACAATCCTCAGCACATTTCTTTGCGGTTGTCCTGAATCTGAAGTGGTAGTAGCAAAACTGCTGCGTATGGGAGAAAGTAAGTGGCTGTATAAGTCGTTTGTTGGGGGCGCGAGCGATTGGTGGGTGGTGGGCGGCTTTGTCGCTGCTTCGGCCCATCACGGTGTAGGCGTGTATGTCCTACGGCATTCATGTCAGCTTTGGTTGACGTTGAATAGGCATCCTCTTTGTCAGGGGTGGAGGCGTTGATGGAGGTCTTGAAGTGGCTGTCCATAAGGGTGTCGGCTTTGGTCATCAAGTCCCTTATGGGTAAACTATCGGCATCTGCTATGGCAGCACATATAGGTCTGGGTAAACAGCGTATCCAAAGGGCACGAAGTAGGTTCACCTCACGAGGAGAGCCGTCTGCGGCAGGTTGAAGGCGAGCGATACTGGTCATTTCCCTGAGGGTAAGCGAAATCCTTTGGTCCCCCAACGGTTGTTGAGAAGGCTGAAAAAGCTTTGCTATACCGGTGGCGGGCGACGGCGAGTACTGCGGCAGAAGGTGTTTTGAGGGCGTCATACACTATTGGGGTGTCTCCTTGTTCACAAAGCCAGTCGGATATTTCTGGGAAGGTGTCCTCGGGTATCGCCGCGAGAACATAATCCGCTTTGGTGGTTGAGCGAGTCACGCCCCTGATACGAAACTGGACTTCTGCGCGCTGAAACCAAGCAAACGCCTCTCCGCTGGCAAACGATGAAAGTTTGAATGGAGAGGCCGTAGCGCCAACTGCCGTAGAGTCCGTCATAGTACCAACGATGGAGGGGCGAGGGGGGTGGGGGTGGAAGGCGGTGGAAGCGAGTCGACTTCCGGGGTCACCAATGTGACGGGCCGAGAGAGGAGTTGTGCAATCAAAGGCAGATTGGAAACGACTGAGGTATATTGTTGTGGAACCCTCTTATTATATACAAA
>NC_090758.1:62371155-62373655 GCF_036898095.1 Palaemon carinicauda | reverse complement strand
GATTAGATTTAATCTATGATATTCTGCCATATCATTTTGGACTAAGAGAAATATAAGGAAAAATATTATTCGAATTGTAAGCTATTTTCTTATTTCCCTCAAGGTAATTATGAATAAATTACATGAGGTACGAATGATACATATGACTATATATGCATACATTTATATATATATATATATATATATACATATATATATATATATATATATATATACATACATATATATATATATATATATATACATATATATATAATTATATATATATATATATATATATATATTCAAATAAGCCATATATATCTTTGATACACTATTGTCTGGATTCTCTTAACGACCTCGGGATCAGAGCCCCAGGTGAAATCACTCAAAGACAAGAGCTTGTGACCGGCCGGGAATCGAACCCTGGTCGGCAAGCTTGTAAAGACAGTGACTAAACCACTGTGGTTTAGTCACTGTCTTTACAAGCTTGGCGACCAGGGTTCGATTCCCGGCCGGTCACAAGCTCTTGTCTTTGTGTGATTTCACCTGGGGCTCTGATCCCGAGGTCGTTAAGAGAATCCAGACATTAATGTATCAAAAAATATATATGGCTTATTTGAATATGAAAAACACGTCTAAATGTGCAAAATTTATCATATATATATATATATGTGTGTGTGTGTGTGTGTGTGTGTATGTGTGTATATTTATATATATTCACGCTTAGCACAAATTAGTCCAGAGGTAACGGATATGAACTGGAATTAAATTATACAGCACCGCTCAATGTGGCAACATCTTTACGTACAAAATAGCAAATACATGAAATAGACTTCCAGCAGATGTGACAGATATTGACAACGTAAACGAATTCAAGAATTATTTAAACAAGATCACGAAAACTCTAAATACTTAAAGTGAATCGCTCAACCCAAGAGCAAATGAAGTCTACGCAGATGGACTAAAAAGTCTTTGTTAAATACAAAGTCCTTGTCGGTCCTTGTAACTCCTTGTAATTCATATCACCAATCTATGATTAGGAGAATGATAGATTGCTATTATAAATCTTAACCTGAATGGCACTTAGAGGAAGGTGTATTTTCTTCACAGTAACTTTAACCAAAGATATTTAAATCCCTTTTGTATCCCTCCGTTGAAATGACAAGACCCTTTATCCTTCAGGTAATCCGTAAGCCAAAGGAGACATAGGATCAGACACGTGGTTTCAGTTCGACTCATCTCCAAATATATTTGGGATGAAATTCGAACATAAACACATCTGCTTCTCGGAATGATTGATGGAGGTCGTAGGGGAATTGGGGCGAGTCTAGTTCTATGAGATATCTATGGATGTCCCATATTTAGATTACCATATATCGCTGTCCAATTTACTCAGAGAATTAGTGGGTTGAATGAAACGTGTAAGAGTTAGGATTATGAATGGAATCGATGTCTTGATTTGAATCGAGGTCCTTTGATGAAATTCTGTACTGGCATAGGCCCCCAACGATTCTTTGTCTGTGTCATGTTCAAAGGATGAATTCAAGTTAGCCTAGAGACATCCGCAGTCGTTTATCAAAGTGATTCTTTAAAACTCACAGCTTATCTCTCCTGATAGTCTAATGGTATGAATGATAGAGGTTTACACAAGTACACATAGGTAAACAATTATACACATACACATACACACCTACACATATGCATAGATGTAAAAACACTTTAATAGATAGAACTTATAATAACATACACATGCAAACCATAGCAAGATATCAGCAACCTGGTTTAGCTGCTCGTTCTTAGAGAGTGAAGCTGTTACCCCTACATCCTATTCTAGACTAAATTTTATCTCTCCAAAAGTTCACAAGGGATTTTCCAGTAGAAAACCCTGACCTACGAAGCATGAACCAAGTTCTCTACCACTAAGGAACATATGGGCATTGGATACATGGAACTTCAAAAGGGTGGATACAGAGTCATGCGATTTATACGTCTCTCTCTCTCTCTCTCTCTCTCTCTCTCTTCTCTCTCTCTCTCTCTCTCCAGTATATATATATATATATATATATATATATATACATATATTTAAAAATCCAATCAAAAGATCACCGAAGTAGAAATTAAAACTTGAGACAGACTTTAAATCTTCTGTCGGAGGGAGAGATATTTTTGGTGTGGCCGTCGTCTTGGCCCACCTGGACAGCTGCAGGAGACAAGTGCCAATTAACTTCAGAGACATGAGGAGCTGAAAGAAATGGCTGGCGTCCCTCGGGGCTTTAGGAGGGAAGGGAAAGTACTCCTGACGGAGAGTAGGTAAAATATCTGGAGCTAATTTAAAGAACTTCGAATTAAGGTATCTTGTTTATGTATGTAAGTGTTTTTGTATAAAGACACAAACACACACACAATTTCTTATTTCTATATACCTATCTATTCATCTATCTATCTATTATATATATATATATATATATATATACATATATATATATATATATATATGTATGTATATACACACATATAT
>NC_090758.1:62363086-62365586 GCF_036898095.1 Palaemon carinicauda | reverse complement strand
ATTACACAAGAGTAACTCAGACAATTTAGGGAGACATACCTTGAATTGTCGACTTGCGACGTCCTTGTCTAATTTTCGTACTGAAAATGTCAAATGAATTTCCTTCCAATCCTTTTCCTGTCCGGAAAAAGCTGGTGTCAAAGGCTTGCACTCATCGAGTGTGGGACATGGCTTACCCGCCTCTACCGCTTTGGAAACAGAAGTAAATGCCTTCCCCATGAAGGGGAATGAGAGTGAAGTAGGAGCAAGAAAGGAAGGGTGTCTGTTATTTAGTGAGAATACCTTCGACTCTGAATAACCCGCCTTTCTCAGACTACCTGAAAGGATAGTGTGTGCTTTATCATGGTCGAGAATCAAGACCTCCTTTGGTTCCGCTCCTTTTCTTGACTTTGGTTCCTACTTCAGTCGAACCCAACAATTAGGGAAAGCATCAAAGCTTGGCCAAAATATAATTTTGTCCAAAGGAACAGCATCTATTTTCTCTGAGATGTAGAGATTGGCATTTGAAATCGGCATCTGCTCTGTAAACCTCCAGGGATTGGTTATGGAGCATGTTGATAGGTCTTGATTCAAGGGTTGTTTGACTGACCCCTGGGAAGCGACAAGAGAAGCTTTACGAGGCTCTATCTTGCGTTTTACTACCGGCTTTTCGTTTTGTTTACGAAAGCTCTCTCTTTGATTCTTCAGCTGGATACATAATTGTACCACATTATCCAATAGAGGGGTAGAAGACGAAGATGTCGACATCGATGGCTCTATAGCTGGCATAGGCGGAGGAAATTCCGATACAACATTTTCCTCTTCTACCTTGGGGCACTTCTTGCTCTTAATCCAAAAGGTTTTCTGGCCGTCAGGGGATGTACTTGGCTCCTGAGGCACTACTGTTTCCTCACTTGCTTTCGGAAATAGTAGATTACGCATCCTATCATTAGGTAGCATAGTTCCCGGAGAGATCTTTTGAAAGCCTCTCACCCAGTTGCGTAATTTCTATTGAGCTGTATCCCTAATATCCGTACACTTGGGATTTTCAAAACCTTCAGACATTAATGTCCGACATATATTGTAAACCTGTGGGTTCCAATAATGTAGGGATCCGGAAATGATATTGCAGGGGCATGAAACCTGCAAGTATTATAACCGTAAAAATACTTACTCTTGGCCTTGCGGAGGACTGCAGCACAAGGTATCTGGTGTTCCTCCTGTAAAGAAAGGAAAACCAAATGAGTATACAATGGATTATCTACTTGACAATCAACATGCAAATGTCCTTTACAATAGAGTAGCTTAGGAGAGTAAGCTATAAAGGGATAGTAGGAGATAAATACTTGTGTACCCCTATGAGCAAAAGCTGTTGCCTCCCCTCAGTATTAACTACATGGAGATTTCTCTATAGAGTAACTCCAAGTAAAAGGACTCTTACCCCTGGGGATAGAGAAGTATCAAATCACTGTCCCAAAATAATGGGGTCAGGATGACTGATTCTCGATCAGAATATTGAAGAAAACTTGTTCATTCAATATATGAACGGTACCAGCAGAATGCTCGTACAAGGGTACCCAAGGTAAGTCAGAAAATACTACTTTATCATGGTACTGTAGTTTTCTAATTGCAGTAAGTCTATATTGCAATTTACTGGCTACTGTACATTATGTATTGTAGTCTAGTCATTATGCTGCCTTCATAAGAGCATATGACAGTATGGTCCATCTAGCATGAAGCCAACTGAACTAGGAAAATAAAGACATATATTTGTATATCCCACTCATCCTATTTGCTGTAGTCTTCCTACTATATTAAAATATAGAGTTTCCTGATCAGGGAGACTCAAGGAAAAAGGCTGCACCCTTTAAGGGTTAGGAGTGTATTACTCCTGCCTTGAAGTGTTTAATATTGTAGGGTTATCCTAATACTGATATCTTATCAGGATATTGAAGAATTCATATTCATTCAATATAGGACTGGGCTCAGCAAATGCCTGTGTTGGATATCCAAAATATATTGGAAATAACTACTAGTATAAACTATATAGTAGTTTTCTATCTGCAGTATATTCTATAATGCCGATATACTGGCTACCTGTATAAAATATACAGTAGTTCAGCCGGCATAGCTAGGTCTTGACGGCATACCCAGCATTAGAGAGAGAGAGATAGCATGGAAAAAAGGCTACTCCTTACTATGAATGTATACAGTAATTAAGGATGTGAAAGTCTATTTTGACTGCCTTTTCCCAGAGAGAAGGTTCTAATAGCAGGGGAGAATGTACCATTCAGGCTTCCAAGCAGCTTTAGTACTATTGCCGACAAGGTATCGCCGATACACTGCCGGCCGGCAAGTCCAGCAGTACCAGTACAGTCGGCGTGCTGCCAACTGAGTCAGCACTATCTGTGCCGGCCTGGCCGGCAGTACAACGGCAACAGGACCTGTAGCAGCAGTCCAAGGGAGGACCGAGGAACCTTGGGAACAGAAGGGACTTCCCTCTCACGGACATCATGGTCGC
>NC_090758.1:62343086-62355586 GCF_036898095.1 Palaemon carinicauda | reverse complement strand
TTTCTTAGGCAATCTCTTTCTGCAATCCTATATTCCCTTGGGAATAAATGTTGTGAATTTTTCCATAATCACCTAGGTATTCCTTTGAAATAATATCATTTGATGGAATAATTCTGGGAAAAAAATAAATGAATAACAAAAACTGATTATGTAGGTGTATGTCCTGTGACATATGACCATTATTATATAGTCTATTGGAAATATTATATGAATCTCAACTGATGACTTAATCGTAAAATGAATATTAATATACATACATACTACCCTCTATGAAGAGACTAAATAGTAATTAGAATAATGACTACAATGAAGAAAATATATTTTTATTTTACAAATTACTAAATATTATATTAATAGTTTGGTAAATAAATTAAATATTTTAGATAACAGTCCTCTTCTTAAATAAGGTTTCGAATGGAAAATGCAAATATAGAATGAAACTATTGATTACATCTAGATGACAGCCACACGAAACCAACTAGAATATTCTAATCTAGAATACTTTTTTTGGCATTATTGCAATCACCATTCTTCACCCAAAACTCTTCCCTTCGAGTCCTGGCTGCTTCTGCATAATGTGATATTCATATGCAACCTGTGTGTGTGTCACCCGGACTTTGTTCAGGAGAGAATTGAAAAGGAAGGAGATGAAGAGGAGGTATAATAACAAAAAATATGATGAATAATAAAGGATAGAGAGAGAGAGAGAGAGAGAGAGAGAGAGAGAGAGAGAGAGAGAGAGAGAGAGAGAGAGAGAGAGAGAGTTGTAAGTTACATATTCACATATGATTATGTAATAACCTATATAGATTACATTCATACTTACATACATACATACATACATACATTCATACATACACACTAAGATAAATATTAAATATTTTGACTTTGTAAAAATAATATAAAAGAATCATTGTACAAAAGTTATTTTTCTCTTTGTCCTACTTTCAAACAATGAGAAAAACTTTGGCCAACTTTTGTTCTACTTGACTTACTCTTTCCCTTGTGTTATCTCAACCTGTGAGACAAAAACTTTGATTCTTTCAAAGAACTATTTGTAAGGTTTTTGTACTGTAAGGATTCATTATTTCTTCGATGTGATGTTTGTTGTTATTATCATTAAATTCATGGTGATGGAAACGGCCAAACCCCAGACATGAATATGGACATGCCTGAGTCTTTTGTTATGCAGTAGACTGGAAACGATTGCATTTGTATAATGCTGTACATACATAAATGTTTGTTTTTATGTGTGTTTGTTCATATATGCACATTATTGCGTTCTTCCTCTCATCACTGAACTTTAATTATCCTATTTTCATTCTCAAGATGAGAGTTGGTTTTGCATTATTTTTCCTCTTTTTCTTTTCCTTGATTCTTGTACATTATGTTTTGCATAAGTCTCGATTTTTTTTCAGGTCCACTAAACACTTTGAAAATCATAATCTTTATATCACATGAATAGATATAATAAAAAAAACTACACTCAAAGGCATTATACCTAAACACACGAATAATGTAAATGTATTTCTGAAGCGAGAAAAGTCAAGTTCCCCCACACAATAATTCACGGTCTCCTTTATCAAAGAACCTCTGTGTGCCATCCATCACAGAATGAAAGGGAAAATTCAACTCATATTTCAAGCTTCTCAGTTACCATGGCTACAGAACAAAAACAAAAAATATAGAGGTATACATCTGCTTTACTCTTGGCGATATAACTGTGAAATTTAGTGTATAAAACTATAAATATAGTGAACGATACAGAAATTTTTAGAAGTTTATAAATGATATTGAAAAGGGACATTTGCTTAACAACCTTTTATACCATATAAGAGTCCTTGCAAGTATTTACTTGTTGAGGACAAATGGTGTTTTAGATTTAAACTGAAGTTATTTTGAATTCAGGGAAAAACAATACTTCTCTATGGCAGAAATACAGAAGTTGACGATGTTATATCCAACATATGCTGTTAGCTGGAGAATTAAAAGCTTTTACCGATCAATAGATATCTTTTTTTGCGTTGCTGACAGATTGCATGATCCCTTTGAATAAGGTCTGTCTGCATCAGAAGAACAGGTAAATATAGATAGATGAATTCAGGTAATGTTTCTCCTTTTAGAGATAGGTTTTAGGTGCTCTTTCTTAGGCAATCTCTTTCTGCAATCCTATATTCCCTTGGGAATAAATGTTGTGAATTTTTCCATATTCAGGAAAAACAGGTCATATGAAAGAGTTTTCTTGGGGATTAATGAATGATATAGAAAGGAACCGAACGCGAGTTTATTCACGATCTTTCATCACCTTCAATAAAGACTTATTTCTCCCTTTACACACCAAATCTGCTTTTTATGATTAAAACGCGTCTGTGTCGGGTATTTGTTTAAATGCTACGTAATTCTAGGAAATTGTTCTGAGCTGTTCTTCTATATACTTAAATTCAACATAAATAATTCCTTGTTCTCAAATATATTTTTTTCTATTAAAGTGAGAAAGATGAGAGAAAGTGGAAGGATCCAAGTCAATATGTGCTTTAATTTAAGTCACTGGCGGTTGGTAATACTTACTACAGAACTTTGCTATGTCAATAATAACATAATTCTGGACCATATATACATTTGTAGAGGAAAAAGGATATTACTATGTAATTGTATTTCATCATCATCATCATCATCTCCTCCTAGGCCTATTGATGCAAAGGGCCTCGGTTAGATTTCGCCAGCCATCTCTACCTTGAGCATTTAAATCAATACCTCTCCATTCATCATCTCCCACATCACGTTTCATAGTCTTTAACCATGTAGGCATGGGTCTTCCAACTCATCTAGTGTTTTGTGGAGCCCACCAGAACGTTTGGTGAACTAATCTCTCTGTTGGGAGTGCGCAGAGCATGACCAAACCATCTCCATCTTCCCCTCACCAGGATCTCATCCACATATGACAGTCGAGTAATCTCTCTTATAGTTTCATTTATAATCTAGTCCTGCCATTTAACTCCCAATATTTTTCTCCACGCTTTGTCCTTAAATCTACAGAATCTGCTGGATATTGTTTCACTGTCATGCCACGATTCATGTCTATATCTCACTAAACTAATATCTAGCCTGATTTTTATATGTAATATCAGGCCATTTGATTTCAAAATTTTACTTAACCTAGCCATTATTTGATTTGATTTTTTCAATCTTTCATTAAACTTAAAGTCTGAAGATCATGTATTAGAGATTTTGGTTTCTAATTTTATTTAAATTATTCTATCTAATAAATCCTTTCTCCTTCCAATGATATTTCATCATTCATTGCATATTCTGTTCTCATCAGCTCTGTCTTTCTTCAACTTATCTTAAACCCAACCTCGTGTTATATTTCAACCATTCTGGAATGTATACGGTTTCTTAAATTATTATTATTAGTATCATTCCTGTTGTTGTTGTTGTTGTTGCTGTTGTGGTTAAGACGATTTCACTATCTCTCAGTACATTCATCTACATAATGTAATATATATATATATATATATATATATATATATATATATATATATATATATATATATATATATATATATATATATATATATATGTGTATATATATATATATATATATATATATATATATATATGTGTGTGTATATATATATATATATATATATATATATATATATATATATATATATATATATATATATATATATATATATATATATATATATATATATATATATATATATATATATATATATATATATATATATGTATATATATATATATATATATATATATATATATATATATATATATATATATATATATATATATATATATATATATATATATATATATATATATATATATATATATATATATATATAAAACGGATTTTTAGCGAAGCAGAAAATCTATATTTTGGTGAGATAGCCATATCGTCCTGATGGAAGTTCCTTCATCAGTAGCTTCCTAGGTTATATATGACTACAGTGATATCTCACAGAGAATTTACCGAAGGTATCCAGAATTCTAACTCCTGGAGCGAATATCCCTTAAAATTTCAAAAAGGGATATCACGTAAGAACGTATTGGCACTCCTCATAGCAATCTGCACCCCAGACAGTGTTTTACGCTTCGAGGAGGTGTGGCAAAAATAAAAAGGGGGGCACTCCAAAGGCCATCCCCGTTCCCGTACTACTATTGGGAGTACAACAGCGCCATTCCCACGACAGTGGACATTCCTTGTAGCATTGAGCGTGGTGTTACAGATACAGTACTACGGGAGGGATACTGAAGATCTCTTCTTCAGAAGAGATGGGTGGGTCCATCAGGACGACATGGCTATCTCACCCAAAAATAAATTTTACGCTTCGCTCAAAATCCGTTTTTTGGGCTCAAGCCATGTCGTGCTGATGGAAGCATACCAGAGCATTAAGGTATCTGTGGATTTTCATCAGTGCCTTAACATTATATCAACCTTTTCTATGACCATGGGGACCATATGAGACCAGTGACGTTACCGTTATTTGTCATCATCACTAATCATAACAATGTTAGTGCTTCCTGCCTCCTACAGGGAAGAGTCATCTAGACAGTAGAAAAGGGATTTCAAGGATAACATAAATATTATGACCAAACTTAAGTACACACTGAATATACAAATAGTCTCAAGTTGTATATTTGGAAAATTAACATCAGTGTGTCCTATGTCTATCATCTGATGCATACAAATATATGAAGGATGCATACTAAGTGAGTTAAAAACTCTGGCATGTATATATACAATTTTCTGGCGAAGGTGGACGCACTACATTCTAATAGACATTTAATCCAAATAAATGACTACAAGAGATGGTTAGCAAAACGAATGTAGTAAGACAATGGGATTATACCTGAAACGAGTACAGAGACCGTATTTCTTTCTTGAAGGAAGAAATAATGAATGCCACTCTTAGATTGAAGAGAAATTATAAAATAATCGCTCTTCATAATTCCTATACTGGTTACTCTAACGGCACTGTGAACTTCGTACACCGGCACTAGTGCTATCTGTATAATTCCACACCTGGGATTTTGAACAGAGCTAGTGTTACCATGGTAACACCTAATCAAAAGAAGACATACCTAAGAAGAATGACCTCTTCTCCCATTAATTGACAGACCCAGTCAATTACTGTTCATCGTAGAATAGACGGCAGGGTAAATATTCTACCTGACGTCACCACAAGCTGTTTCAGATCATGGACATACCTACCGTAGAGCTTGTAGAGCACTCTGGATGATACTCATCTAGAACATGTGCGAGGACATGTGCGGTCCCAAACCATTAATTGATTATCACAGTAATTAGGGGGCAGGCTTTAATACACTGCCTGCCACCACTACGAAGTGTTTCAGTTCATGCACTTGTTTTGCATAGTGTTTTTAAAACACTCTGGATGATTTCCATCCAGTGTATGAATGAAGACGCTCAAAGTCCATAAACTAAATGAAGTTCTGTGATGAAGCAATCTTTCTCGGATCATGACCTGCGGGAGTACTGTCCGGATCCGCTCTACGAATAAAGTAGGTGAGCTACGCCCTCAGCTGATTTAAAGATAAGGTTCATTCCGAAGTTTCTCCTTTAAAGAGCTGTCCTCCCCTAAAGTCTGAAGTTCTACGAAGATAGACCTTTAGACACTGTACAGGACATAGAGAGACATCTTCCTTTTGAGGACAGATTCTCCAGGGACCCCACCTCTCAGTGGGTAGCTCGTTTTTTGCGAGAAAGGATGGATCAGGAAAGAGAGGCAGTTCTCCTAATTCCATGAATTGAATGTGACCCTCATCTCTGGATAGGGCCTCTATTTCACTAACTCTAGCCTCAGAGGCTATAGCAAATAGGAAAATAACCTTTTGGGTTAGGTCATTAAGAGAACAATCTTCATTGTTCACAGATGGGGCATAATGTAAGACCTTGTCCAAAGACCAAGAGGTGGGCTTTGGTGGAACTACGGGGCTAAGCCTAGCACATGCCTTCGGAATCTTATTAAAGATTTCATTCGCCAGATCCACTTGGAAGGCATATAGGAGAGGCCTAGTCAAAGCTGACTTGCACGTATTTATCGTATTGGCCGCCAGACCATGGCTATGAAGGTGGACAAAGAAGGACAGACAAGAGTTCATAGAAATTTCTTTTGGTCCTTTTGTTTTGACAAACGCAACCCACTTCTTCCAGGAAGACTCATATTGTCTTCTAGTAGACTTAGCCTTGTATTCTCCTAAGAATTCTATATTGCTTCCTGAGATCGCAAACCTTTTTCTAATCGCTAGAACAAGAAACTCATGAAATGAAGGGTTTGGGTTCTCTGTGATAAACCGAAGGCAGTTGATTTCTGAACTTTCGGAAATATACCTAGGATCAGAGCTAGGACCGGCCTCATCTGGTCTATCAGCCCTATAAGAGGATGCTCGTATAGGGCTATTTAGTGAGGTAGTTTCTTGAAGACGCTCTTGATGAAGAGGTCGAGCTGCAGTTCCGGGACGTGTTCTCATCTGGGAGGGAATATGTCTGCGTCCAAGGACCATTCCAACTCTATCGCCTTGGATCGTGATAGAGTATCCACCGTCACATTGTGGATCAGTTGTAAATGAACTGCTGTTAGGTGCCATCCCTTTAGGAAAGGGATGGGTAACTTCACCAAGACTGTAAGAGACATTCAAATGTGACGTCTTATTATCGCTTTGGTGTCCCAGATCAGTCGTAGGAAGCCTGATCTGTGTGGAGGGGGCTTCAACACACATTAAAGGACCAGCAGAGTCTTGGGACTTTCGTGTTGTAATTTTTGTTAGAGAAGCGATTAAAGCGGGACCGATCTCAGTCTTTTTTTATCTCTTCAAGCGTTTGATGCGTGTTTTCTCCAAGCTCTTAACGCATCTTTCCGGTGTGCCCTTAGCACCAGGTCTGTCACTATTGCAAACTGGGAAAAGTTTAGCACTTTTCCCTGTTGCCAATTTGAAAATCTGACCGATTACCTGAGTCTCTTGACAGACCTCGCGAGCTCCTTTTACATTCCCAAAGGAAAGGAGAGTTAAAGTGACTGTGGGCTTCGATGGTTTTTTAACGATCGAAACCCCAGAGCTGGAGAATGTCCAGACTTCTAGAAGCTTATCATGCATCCGTGATGTCCCGGGAACCGGGTCATCTCCTTGAATGCACATGGGCCCGACACTTCGGGTGCTGCCCACTCCAGCCTCTCGATCAGGTATATTAATACCTGAACTATTTCTAGGCTTAATTTTGACGTGACCAAGTTCGTCAATCTTTTGAATGTACTTAGGACTGTGAGTCCGACACGTATCTTCCCTAGGATGAATGTTACTCTCTGTAACATGAATTCTAGATAGGAGGAAGGGGGGTGGTTGGCTGGAAGGTTCCGAAGGACACCTTTCAGGTCTGACAAGACTACGAACAAACACACCTAATTGGAACACGGTCCATATGTTCAAAAGGATTAACATTCAGAACTTGCTGTTTTTTATGAACTTGTTGAGTGGTGACAAGCTCAGAATGACTCATTGATATCTTGAGTCCTTCTCGTGAACACAAAACAGCCTTCCCTGGAACTCGATGAGCTATAGTTTTCTTACTACCTGTATGCTCTATAGCTCTCAGGTATACTTCTCTAGGAGGGTTTTGAACTGTAGGAGAAGGTAAGGAAATGATGGTAGAGACATTTCTGTTTCCCATCAATGGCTCATCTTAAATAGGCTTTGGACCGAAGGATCGAAGGTCCTGCGATCCTGAGGAAAAGTTCCTCCTAGCCGAAGCGTCTTTATGCTTCGAGTAGTCAGTAGGCTTAGACTTTTGACCATCTGCTTGTAGCACCGTGGTCACTGGAATATTGGGATGTTGTTGAGCAGCCCGAATATTTCCAGCATTTTCGATCTTCTTTTTAGGTTGGGGACCCAAAAACACAGAAGATTTTCTCTTTAAAGGAATGCCCCATTTTTGGAGAAGACTTATGTTCTCCATGGTGGCGTTCTTAATTAGTTCCTCAATGACCTCGTGTGGGAAGAGGTCTTTACCCCAGAATTTGGAAGATATTAGCTTCCTTGTATCGTGTTTCACTGTTGCAGCAGCGAACACAAACTCTCTACATGCTCTCCTAGCCTTCACAAAGGCGTAAAGGTCCTTTAGCAAGGTAGCCATGTGCATTTTGGCTATGACCATGAGCATGTCTGGGGTGTTTTTGAAGGTTGAACACAACTCTACGTAGTTTTGTAGAGAAAGGTATGTTGCAAGTCTCTCCTTTGACTCGGGTTCTTTAAACAAGAGCAAATCGGCAATTTAGGAAGTCATACATTGAACTGTCGACTTGCGACATCCTTGTCTAGTTTTCCTACTGAAAATGTCAAATGGACTTCCTTCCAATCCTTTTCCTGTCCGGGAAAAGCTGGTGACAAAGGCTTGTTCTCATCGAGTGTGGGACATGGCTCACCCGCCTCTACAGCTTTGGCAACAGAAGTAAATGCCTTCCCAATAAAGGGGAATGAGAGTGAAGTAGGAGCAAGAAAGGAAGGGTGTCTGTTATTCAGTGAGAATACCTTCGTTTATGAATAACCCGCCCTTTTCAGACTGCCTGAGAGGATAGTCTGTGCCTTATCATGGTCAAGAATCATGACCTTAATTAGTTCCATTCCTTTTTCTGACTTTGGTTCATACTTCAGTCGGACCCAACAACTAGGAAAAGCATCAAAGCTTGGCCAAAATGTAATTTGGTCCAAAGGAACTGCACCTATTTTTCTCTGAAATGTGGAGATTGCCATTTGAAATCGACATCTGCTCCACAAACCTCCAGGGATTGGTTATGGAGCATGTTGGAAGGTCTTGATTCATGGGTCGTTTGACTGACCCGTGGGAAGCGACAAGAGAAGCATTACGAGGCTCTATCTCGGGTTTTACTTCCTGTTTTCCGTTTTGTTTACGAAAAGTCTCTATCTGATTCTTCAGTTAGATACGTAATTGTACCACATTATCCAATAAAGGGGTAGAAGACAAAGATGTTGATATCGATGGCTCTATAGCCGGCATAGGCGGAGTACATTCCTACACAACATTTATCTCTTCTACCTTGGGGCACATCTTGCCCTCAATCCCAAAGGTTTTCTGGCCGTCAGGGGATGTAGTTGGCTCCTGAGGCACTACTATTTCCTCGCTTGCCTTTGGAAATAGTAGCTTACGCATCCTATCATTAGGTAGGAAAGGTCCCGGAGAGATCTTTTGGAAGCCTCTTACCCAGTTGCGTAATTTAAATTGATCTGTATCCCTAGTCTCCATAGACTTGGGATTTTCAAAACCTTCAGACATTAATGTCCAACATATATTGCAAACCTGTGGATTCTAATAATATAGTGATCCGGAAATAATAATGCAGGGGAATGCAACCTGCAAGTATTATGACCGTAAAAGTACTTACTCTTGGCCTTGCTGAGGACTACAGCACAAGATATCTGGTGTTCCTCTTGTAAAGAAAGGAAAACCAAATGAGTATACAAGGGATTATTTCTTTGATAATCAACATGTAAATGTCATCTACAACAGAATAGCTTAGGATAGTAAGCTATAAAGGGATAGTAGGAGATACATACTTGTGTACCCCTGTGAGCAAATGCTGTTGCCTCCCCTCAGTATTAACTACATGGAGATTTCTCTATAGAGTAACTCCAAGTAAAAGGACACTTACCCCTAGGGGTAGAGAAGTATCAAATCACTGTCCCCAAATAATGTTAATACTGTGGGGTCAGCATGACTTATTCTCGATCAGAATATTGAAGAAAACTTATTCATTGAATATATGAACGGTACCAGCAGAATGCTCGAACAAGGGTACCCAAGGTATGTCAGAAAATACTACTGTATCATGGTACTGTAGTTTTCTAATTGCAGTAAGTCTATATTGCAATTTACTGACTACTGTACATCATGTATTGTAGTCTAGTCATTATGCTGCCTTCATAGTAGCATATGACAGTATCGTCCATCTAGCATGAAGCCAGCTGGACTAGGAAAATAAAGACATATATTTGTATATCCCACACAGCCTATTTGCTGTAGTCTTCCTACTATATTAAAATATAGAGTTTCCTGGTCAGGGAGACTCAAGGAAAAAGGCTGCACCCTTTAAGGGTTAGGAGTGTATTACTCCTGCCTTGAAGTGTTTAATATTGTAGGGTAATCCTAATACTGATATCTAATCAGGATATTGAAGAAATCATATTCATTCAATATAGGACTGGGCTCAGCAAATGCCTGTGTTGGATATCCAAAATATAATGGAAATAACTACTATTATAAAGTATATAATAGTTTTCTATCTGCAGTATATTCTATAATGCAGATATACTGGCTAACTGTATAAAATATACTGTAGTTCAGCCGGCATGTAGCCGGCATAGCTAGGTCTTGCCGGCATACCCGGCATGCTAGATAGAGAGAGACAGATAGCACGGAAATAAGGCTATTCCTCACTGTAAATGTATACAGTAATTCCGGATGTAAAAATCTAATTTGACGGCCTTTCTCCAGAAAGAAGGTTCTAATAGAAGGGGAGAATGTAACATTCAGGCTTCTATGTAGCTACAGTACTATTGCCGGCAATGTACCACCTTTACACTGCTGGCCGGCAACCTGTCGACAGTACCAGTACAGTCGGCGTGCTGCCAACTGAGTCAGCACTGTCTTTGCCGGCCCGGCCGGCAGTACCCCGGCAACAGAACCCATAGCAGCAATCCAAGGGAGGACTGAAGAACCTTGGGGATAGAAGGGACTACCCACTCACGGCCATCAAGGTCGCAACTGACGGCCAGGCCGGCAGTTGGCTAAGGGGCCGGCAGTTGCCGGCCAGGCCGGCAGCTGTCGAAAGTCTCAAACTGTCGGCAGTCTTCTGGCTGCTGGTCAGGCCGGCAGCTGCCGGCCGAGCTGCCTGGCGACAGTATGCCCTGCCATCAGCCATGACTAGAGAGAGAGTCTGGCTGGCTCCAGCAACCTACCGGCAATGGTAAGGATGCAAGATGTCAGCTTAATTAAAGACAATGGATCAACCATCAAAAGTGGATCGAGGGGTAGGGAACTGGGTCCTGTAACGAATGTGAAAGGAATTAACAAAATTGTCAGGCCTACCACCTATTAACCCTGGAACGGTACGGTAGGTCATCCGCGACCCCGAGCGTCAAAAAAAAAGAGGTTTTTCTCACGTGACTCACCCCCGTGACTGAATTTGTGGGTGATCGACCTGCAGTAGGTGTCTCGCCTACACGCTCTAGTAGTGTCCAGATGTGCATTGCTGTAACTGTACTCCTTCCCTGATTTCTGAGACGCGTTAGGGTCGAGCGCGACCAAGTTTACCCTTCTAAGGTAATTTGCATAATTATCAAAGTTATTACGTATTATGAAATTGTCGTAGAATGGTGCAACTTGTATAGGTTATCAGTTGTGGAAAGTCTTGGTGGATTATTTGGCTACCATGTGCATGATTTTTTTTTTAGTTAAAATGTCGTTCATCACCACGAGGACCATTTTACCGCGAGTGCCCCTTTTTCATTTTTTTTCATTTTTTTGCCAAGTCATTTTTCCGTAAGATATTGCCAAATAGTGTCGAAAAACTTTTGCTTTTTTAGTGTTGGAAAGTGTGTCTAGATGATCTGGCTACCCATGCGTGACTTTGTTTTTGTCAGATACGACGTAGTTATTGGTATATGGGGTATTTAACTGCTGTTGCCAATTTCTGTTTTTTTTCAATATTTGTAAAAATTTACTACGTAGTAAGGAATTGCCGTATATTATTGATTTTTTTTCATGTTTATGTGTTAGAAAGTGTGCCTTGATGGTTGGGCTAACACGTGCATGTCTTTTTTTTATCTGAGATGCCGTATATTAGAATGTTGGCCATTTTTCCGCGAGTGCCCCTTTTTATTTGTTTTGCATTTTTTTGCTTAGTCATGTTACCGTAAGGAATTGGCAAGTAGTGTCGCAAAACTTATATTTTTATAGTGTTGGAAAGTGTTTCTAGATGATCTGGCTACCCATGCCTATCTTTATTTTTTAGCCAGATATGGCGTATATATAGGTATGTGTTCGATTTCCCTGTGATTGCCATTTTTTCGTTTTTTTTTTCCATTTGTTTCAAAATTACTACGTACTAAGGAACTATCACAGAGTAATGATTCATTTACATGTTTATTTGTCGGAAAATGTTCCTTGATGGTTTGCCTAGCACGTGGCTGAATTTTTTTTTTCTGAAATGCCGTATATTAGAATGTTGGCCATTTTTCTGCGAGTGCCCTTTTTATTTGTTTTGCATTTTTTTGCTTAGTCATGTTACCGTAAGGAATTGGCAAGTAGTGTCGCAAAACTTATATTTTTATAGTGTTGGAAAGTGTTTCTAGATGATCTGGCTACCCATGCCTATCTTTTTTTTTAGCTAGATATGGCGTATATATAGGTATTTGTTCGATTTTCCTGTGATTGCCATTTT
>NC_090758.1:62333086-62335586 GCF_036898095.1 Palaemon carinicauda | reverse complement strand
CAGTAAATGATTCGGGAACCTTTAAGAACATAATTTAAAATTTTCACACTTTCTTCAATATTCCAGCTCTGTCTCCTCAAGTTATGGTTTATTTATGCTTTTAGGCAACGTCAAGTTAGGTGAATGGGAATATTTATCAGTGATATAATTGATCAATATTAAATTCATAAAACCTAAGCCTTATAAAATTCGATAAATAGAAGAAATAAATATCTGTAATTTTATTATCAAATTATTTCAAAATATGAAACAAACCATACTGAACGATCCCTGACAACACAAAAGAACCACAATTTTCTCTACGCTGAACGAACCCCATAAACAAGAAAGCGCGTTTGGTAAATGTTATGCATCAATATCCTTATAGATATCCTTTGGGATGGAAAAGAGTGTTCTTGGAAGGATGAGGATTTGGGGAAGCTTCTAATATCCTGCAGATGATGAAATGCAGCAAGATCCTTTCAATTTAATATCCTTACTCTAACAAAGATCTTTGGGGATAAAAGTAATGGAAATATGGGACATTGGATAAGAGACAGCAAAGGCTTACCAATGAATAGGTTTCAGAAGATCAAAAATATTTTCAATCTATTATTATTGTTATTATTATTTATTAATATTATTATTATTATTATTATTATTAGTAGTAGTAGTAGTAGTAGTAGTAGTAGTAGTAGTAGTAGTAGTAGTAGTATAGAGAAGGATATATGAGATTATTAAGAATAAACAAATTGAAGCGAAGTACGAGAAATAATAAACAAGAACCAAATTCAGTATCATTATAACAAAGATAAAATAAACGTAATTCTTTCATTCCCTCGAAAGCAAACTCTCTTTGGATAAAAGAGATAAACATAAAGGTGATGGTGATGTTTTCGCTTTAGGGAGCTCATTACTAATGTTCAATGCCTTCGAGCCTCAAGGGAAGAGAGAGAGAGAGAGAGAGAGTTAGCGTATGAATTAAGCATTAATATGATTTACCTGAAATTAGCAAATGCATTTCTCGAATCACACTGGAAAATTATTTAGCTGTGATGCGCGCCAAACAGATAATTCCTTATTATTCCTCATTTTTCCTCCTCTCATTACCAGAGTATTCAATTACTGATTGCGTCTCACATCTATGATATGATGATATTACTTAATCTTGGTAATATGTATAGAAATTAATGATATAGGCCAGTAATAATCCATTAGTGTTTGTTAGTTAAGCAAAAGAAATTCCTGATGCAAATTTTCACTGGAAACTATTAAGGTATTCGAAATTTCTTATAGAAAATGTAAAACTTAATAATGAATTATATGTGCACAGGATAATCCAGTTAGAAATGTCATCAAAACCTCATTGGGTAGAATGTTGTCCATCAAATTTATATATAGAAGTTAATTGATAATTTCCCTAAATACCTTAAACATGTAAAACCGTTTTATGACCAAAATTTAGACTGCTAAAACCTTCAACAATAATTATCTATTTTAAACTGAAAATAAGACTTCAAAGACTTGCATGTAAAAGTAAGATCAATATTTTGTGAAGATTTTGTTTTAATTTAGATATATATTTTCATAACAATTATATTGACACATGCGAAGTTTTATAGATAACAGATTTTTGGTATTGCTGTAGGAAATATTATAGTTCAGATTCAATTTAAAGAAATTAATGAAAATTGCTGAATGAATCTTTTTTAACTTTGTTTCAACTTTCAATTACTTTGTCTCTTCTTGTCCGTTAAACCAGACCTCGACTCATAAAAAGATATTTCCTTTTCGGTGTCATTAAAGAATTATTTTACCTTAGGAAATTATTGTATTCACTGATGTTCTAAAAAATGAATACATATATAGGGTTGATATATACACAGGTATAATAGATAAGTAGATGAACTGGTATTTAGTTAATTAGTAAGAAGATAGATAGAAATGTATGAATAATGGATAATTAGATGCGTATACAGTATATAAAAACTGTTTTCAGGAACAAAAAACTTGATCTCTAATAAGGAATTAAAATATAAAATGACATATGCAAAACCTCGTACAGCACAAGAGAAAACAAACAATTCTAAAATTTTAAAAGCTAAAAGAAAAAAAAAGAAATAGAAATACATATATCTTTACCTCATACTATGATTAAGGCAAGATAAAATATACGGGCTTTTTGACCCAGAGTAATTCACATGGCCTATATAAGCAACAAAAAGTAGATTGTATATGCAATTGGTCAGTTTTAAGTAGTCCTGTTTTATTTATATAAAGATTTACAGAATCTATAAACCTTTATAACTGCCCCCCCCCCCCCACAGGAAAATTTTGTTAGATTCGTATGCTCAGAGAAAGTCGACCTGTAATCAGCTCACCATAACCTGATCGAACCTTCCCTCACAAAGAAACTGAAGAATAAGAGATATACTGATTCTAGTGATTCTATAAATGAACAAAAGTAAACAAATCTAATATATTTACATAAAAAAAGAAAATGAATTCTTTTGAGACAAGC
>NC_090758.1:62320586-62323086 GCF_036898095.1 Palaemon carinicauda | reverse complement strand
CTTCTTAAAATGTTTGTCAACAAATATGCTTAGTTAGAATTTTCGAAGACTTTTAATTATCCTCTCTTTAATTAAAACTTTCGGTAATAACTTTTGGTGTTTTTTCTTTTCAAAAAACGAAATTAATTTAGAAACTTTATTTATAACAGCAAATGATATATTGTCGGTGTTGAATAATTTCTGAATTATAGAAAATATTAGACAAAAACAGTTCAAAATTTCCTCACTAGATGGCATTGCAATCAACTCAACATTGAATGAATAAGTGTCAAAACACCGAAACATTTTGTTGATACTAATAAATGGTATTGAATTCAGGACGTCAGTCACAAAATTCATTACCACAATATAACACAAACAACAACAAAACTTTAGGATTTTCTAACTTCTGTTTTTGTAAAACTTTTGAATTTAAACATTATAGATATTCTCTGAAAGGAAAATAATTTGTGAATTTTAGTTCAAACATATTATCAGATACTTATTCCTAACTCTCTCTCTCTCTCTCTCTCTCTCTCTCTCTCTCTCTCTCTCTCTCTCTCTCTCTCTCTCTCTCTCTTTCCCTTCTATCATCAAACCATTTCTTGATTGGAGAAATATTTCCAAAGCTTTGAGTAAACGAAAATTATTTTTTGTCACTGACAATGAAATTCTACTATAAGTTCATTTATTACACAAATGTTTATGATGGAATGTAGTACAACATAAATAAAAAAGGTATTCCAATAAATATGAGATTACATTTTCTGGTCACGTCTGAAAGTGAAAATTTATTTCCAGAACCTGGAATAAACGGTTTCACAATTTGGTGTTTGGAATTTGGTTGTGTTCAAGGAATTAAAACCTGAGGAAGAAAAAGCTTAAAAACTTTGAGGAGAATTTGGACAAAAGTTTTATTTGGAAAAAGAATCATATCTTTTCTTTGCAATTTCCTTCGTATCACGATATATATATATATATATATATATATATATATATATATATATATATATATATATATATATATATATATATATATATATATATATATATATATATATATATATATATATATATATATCTTCTTCTTCTTCCCAGCTTTATCCCTATTCGGGGTCGCCGTTTCTAATGAGTCTCTTCCATCTCCCTCTGTCCTGTGTCATTTCCTCCCATACTCCCTTCTCCCTCATATCATCTCTAATGCAATCTCTCCACCTGGTCTTAGGTCTTCCTCTCCTTCGTGTTCCATCCACCTCCACGTCCATCACTTCTCTTGCCATGTGTTGCCCTTCTCTTCTCATCAGGTGGCCATACCATCTTAACCTTGCCTCTTGCACTTTCTTTGATGCCTCAGTGACTTTTACTGTACCCCTAATATGTTCATTTCTAACCCTGTCCTTTTTGGTTACTCCACTCATACACCTAAGCATCCTCATCTCGGTTACATTCAACTTTCTACCCTCTGTTTTCTTTAGGGGTGCTGCTTCCAATCCATATGTCATTGCTGGTCTGACCACTGCCTTGTGCACTCTGCCCTTCAATCTTATAGGGACTTTCCTATCACATATGATACCAGACACCCTCCTCCAGTTGTTCCAACCACACTGAATCCGGTTGTTAATTTCCTCTTCCATGTTCCCCCCATTGTCGATCACTGAACCAAGGTACTTGAATTTATGAACCCTTTTAATGTTTCCTCCGCCTAATTTGATTGTTGTTTGCTGGTCGCCATCCATCTCGGTTGTCATATACTCTGTCTTCTTCCTGCTTATTCTTAAACCTCTACTCTCCAAGGCATATCTCCATCTTTCTAGTTTCCCCTCCAGTTCTTCCCTGTTCTCGGCTACCAAGACTATATCATCTGCATAGAGCAGACACCATGGTGGCTCCTCCCTGACATCCTCTGTTAACACATCCAAGACGATGTTAAACAGGAGTGGGCTTAGAGCAGATATATATATATGTGTGTGTGTGTGTGTGTGTGTGTGTGTGTGTGTGTGTGTGTTTGAAAGATATATACAACTACATACAATTCATAGAAATATTAAACAAATGTATGAATGAAGGACGAAATGAATTACGAAAATTTGGTAATTATGTAGAATTATTCAGACAAGAATCTGCTAAAGATGCTTTGTGTTTACAAGACTCCAGATTGTCTTAACAAACATTGCCTTCAGAAACAACAATTATCAGGAGAAAAGGATCTGTGTTGGGTCAACCCGAAGAGATGTCAGCCATTTGTGATTTGAAAAAGGAAAACAGTTGGGAAAAGACTCGATTGGCTTGACCTATATCTTTTTTTTCTCTTCAGTAAGGTTGAATGATTTTGGATGTGTTGCCGAGTTCCCAGATTTTTTTTTTTTTTTTTTCGTGAGGTCAGGTCAACTTGTATGTTGATTTCAAGACAGAATTTGATTCTAATTTTGTTTGTATATACATATGGTCATATTAGCTATTGTGGCAAATATAATTAAACTTTTCAGTCTAAATAATTCTCCCTCTTTATCATAAAAAAAAG
>NC_090758.1:62298016-62305516 GCF_036898095.1 Palaemon carinicauda | reverse complement strand
TTAATTCTTTCATTCTGGAATCTTCCATGACGTAAACTTTGTCAGAAAATAGCCTACAATGCCTACTTTATCGGAACTGAATATAATTTATACTTCCTACGCCTCTTTTACAGAGTTGGCAATCAATCTGCCTTTCTCAATTGCATAGAATCATTCACTTGAATGAAGCAAGGGCCATGAGCTACCGTCATTTTACAAGAGGTGAAAAGACTCCGGTTCTGTTCAAATTCTGAGACGCGTGTGATTATCAAAACATACTTTCATGATAAGTTACTTTTGATTAATGCATCAAAATCATTATTTAAATAATACTTATTTTGTTCAGGTTTTGTTATGTTTCACGTTAGAGAGCAAATCCTAATATTCTGCAAATGAACCACAGAATAAAAAGCACAACTTTAACCAGAATCTATTTACGTTTTTATCAGAGACGTTGGCAGCTAATCAAAATCACAGTTATTTTACATCAACTACATTCGATATACAACTGATAATAATAATAATAATAATAATAATAATAATAATAATAATAATAATAATAATAATAATAATAATAATAATAATAATAATAATAATAATATAATAATAATAATATTAAAAATGATAATGTGGATATTAATATATATTTCAACATCCATATATCCCTTACGAAAATATGAACAAAAAAGAAATTATAGATAAATAAGACAAAGGAAAAAAGTTTTTAATACATTTACTGCAAGCAAGTCTATCAAACCCCTAAGAAATTAACGATGCTTTTATATAAGAAAAATATTGTATCATCAAGGTTTATCCATTTGAACAAAAAAGTATATTTGACAGGATTTTATTAATTTTACTGATAAATCAGTAGTGAAGAGAATTATTTTAAGATGTCTGTGTAGCAATCTATGCCGGGCTGGAATACGTCATTAAATCCAATAATTAAAATAATATTATCAAGGATTATTCAATTTTCTATTTTCTTCATGATATTTTTTTCATATATATTGAGTGATTTTAATTTTTCCTCAACCTTATATACTATGTTAATTATTCATTTTTTTTTTCAATTTCAAACGAACAGTGAACTATAATCTCACCCCTTTGTTTAGTGATTTACAATACATCAGTGGGAACTACTTTTTTGATGAACGATATACTATGACATTGAACGATAATTCTAGAGATCTAAGAGATTCACTTTACCATTTCTATGGAATTATTTTTATTTTTTTTTTTTCGATTATTGGTTTTGTTTTTGTTACGTTTAAGAAAAAAATACATTGAACATAATGATTAACATAACGAATAGATAAATTTAAATACTTGACTACTTTACTTGTATACGCAAAAGATAGATAAAAAAGCCACAATCTTTCAGAAATTGCTGAACCAGCAGGTTTTAGTTAGGAAAAGGGCAGGTGTTGAATGTGTGTGTGCGTATACGGTGTTGTTCATATCTACCTAAATATATAGATGTCATTTTTGACGGGTCTAGTATAATTTTTTCAGTATTTGTTTTAGTCAATTCAACTTTTCACTTAAATGTATATATATAGAATAATGTTAAAAGACTGTTTTCATGATTATTTTGTTTTCCTTTTTATCCTTTCAAAAGGTAAAAAACATTGTTTTTTTTTCACATACTTCTAATCAAACCTTTTCACTCTCGTGTCTCCTCTATTTACACGTTTACAATATCAGAGATATATGGAATCCATCCCTCAGTCATTCTAAAATTGATGGACTTTCTACTACGTTAGTGGAAAAATCCTTTTATGATGAACGATATGCATTGACACTGAGCGATATTCATAGAGATTTAACAGGTCTCTTCTAATGTACCATTTTTTATCAAACGAAATTATTCTTTTTGTTACGTTCCTAAAATGTATGGTGATCAATATTAATATTCTTGCTGACATATTTTGCAAATGGAATTTCCGATTCGGTATTTTCATTTAATTATAAAACGTATTGTGATTAATATGCAAAGTAATTATTCTTTTATGTTATATGAATTATTGGATAACAATGATCAATTTTGACTTTCTGATGATTCGTTTGATAATTATTGGCATTTTATTATTTCATGCATATTCATCTAAACACACAGATATATATATATATATATATATATATATATTCTTACTAATGTTATATAGAGAAACCATAAATATAAGAGTGGAAATTAAAATGAGTAAAACATAGATGATGTTAATTGAAAATACAGACATTAAACAATTAAAAAAATTGGACGAACCTCTAGAGATTGAAAATGAATTTATATATTTTAGAAAAACATCAAGTGAATCCCCAAGACATGAAACCAAAATTAATGGAAGGATAACCAATTGTTGGAGAGCTTATGGGTAAACAAAATGATATTACGAAAGTTTAAAATGGGTCTTTCTCTAAAGAGAAAAGTGTCTAGTCAGATGGTCCTACCAATATTAACTTATGAATCAGACACTTTGAGCCTGACTAAAGCCTTACAATATGAAATAGTTGCAACTCTAAGAGCATATATCTCAGAGGTGATTGTGCTACATAATTATAACTTTGTTACTGCTACAAGAATACACCACAACTTTTTTGTACCAAGATCCACAAGCTGGATTGTACTAACGAACTATTTTATGCATCATCTGAAATGAAATCTCTTTGAGTTTTACTAGACACCTGAATTAGTGGATTATTTTCTGCTTGATAATAATCATTTTTCCTTTAGATGAAACTGAAGGTTACTTCAGCTATGGATTAAAATATATCATTCTGATATTTTACCAAAACATATAAAAAGTAACTATGGTCAATACAATGCAACATTTTCATTCTCTATTCTCTACGAACACAAATTTTATCACGCAAAATATTTTTTTTACAGACATTAATAGGATTTGTTGACTCTCAATATGTCACGGAAAATCTTTTAATCACAACAGATATAATATGAAATGGACTGACAGAAATATAATTCGTACAAACTGCTTTCTATCCAGATTTCATCTCTACATAGATTCCAGGTGTGAAATATTTCTAATATCAGTTATCAAAAACATTTAGCGTTTCATAAAAAATATGCATTTGAATGCTATAACTAATGAAATTGAAAATATCTGTGTTTGATTAATTGTGGGGATGGAAATAGTAGGTCGACTAAGGCACCAGCCACCCGTTGAGATACTACCGCTAGAGAGTTATTGGATCTGTTGATTTGCTAGGTAATACTACATTAAATCCCTCTCTAGTTACGGATTATTTTTCCTTTGCCCTACACATAAAGTGATTTGTCTATTCTTTACACATTCTCCTCTTTACTCATACACCTGATAAGACTAATATAACTGGAAACCTCTTCTTCACTCAAAGGGTTAAATAATTGGGGTTAACTAGTGCAGTGTAATTGCACTACTTTCCTCTTGGTAAGGCTAGAAGAGACTCTTTAGCTATAGTAGGCAGCTCTTCTAGGGGAAGGACATTCCAAAAGACAACCATAGCCTTTGTACCATGGTCTTCCACCGTCTTGAGTTAGAGATCTCTTGCTTGAAAGTACACTGGATCACACCATTCTTTCTGTTTCCTTATCCCCTTTCCTCACTGGGGCTATTTTCCTTGTTGGAGGGAATGGTACTATAGAATCGTAATGTTCCAACTAGTGTTGTAGCTTAGATAATAATAATAATAATAATAATAATAATAATAATAATAATAATAATATTATAAAGCTTTGACAGCATGCAAATATGAGAGAGAGAGAGAGAGAGAGAGAGAGAGAGAGAGAGAGAGAGAGATATTATACCACTTGGTTTCAACACAAAATAAAAATTTTAATTGAGCGATTTCCAAACATTAAGGCATTTATATCTCACAAATATCAAAGTTCTCTTCTAAGACCTATAGAGAGACCTTTCATCTAAAGGTTTCAGATTTATGAAATTTTTCGCCCAATTTTTTCCATGTAGTGAAGCCGACATCAAAAGGAGTTGGGGTCTCACTAATGAAGACTAAGTTTTGAGATATCAAAAGGATTCCTGATTAAATTGTTTATTGAAAAGTAGATCCCTCAATTGGTTCAACTAGGAAAATGGGTCTTTGAGGATATGAAGCGTTTGGACAGATTGATTTCAAATTTTATTATTGGTTGCACGTGTATATGTGTGTATGTGTGTGTTGGAGAGAGAGAGAGAGAGAGAGAGAGAGAGAGAGAGAGAGAGAGAGAGAGAGACAGAGAGAGAGAGAGATAACATACATTGATAAATCATTAATTCATTCCGATGCATACTGATGTAATATATTTTCTTGTAGTCAGAAGTAATTTGTTTCACTAAAAATTATTTTACAGGCAAAATTATGATATTTATTTATAGCTATTGTGTATATATTTTATAAATTCTAGTTAATTCTATAGTAATATATATTTTAGCAATTGATTGTTCATTGTAAAGAGTATATTGTATTTTATCTAAAGTATCCTTGTTAAAATTCCCAAGATTCAAAATAATAGATAATTTTGATGATAACGAAAAAAAAATATATATTTAAATTATTTGACGATATAATTTTTTCTTGAGAAACTAGTTTTGGACCAAAGACTTTTCTAAGATGAAAAAACTTTTATTCTTCGCTAGTGACATGAAAATTATGTTTTTCCTTCATTTATACAAGCTTTTTGTTTTGTTTTGGTGTTTTATTAAATCACCCAAAATTCTTTTCGACAAAAGCTGTTTCATGAAAAAAATTATTTTATAAGTACCTTCAGTTATATTTAGGAATTAGATTAACATATTTTTTACAAATCAGGAAAAAAAAAACTAAATTTTCTTTTAATATCATACATTCCTACATACAGACATACATGCATAAATACATAGGCTCCAAAACAAAAAATTATTAATAAAAAATTTAAATTATTAATTTCAATGAATGAAGAATATCCATAATTAAGTGTTTGGAAAACCAATCTGAACACCTAAATATATAAAAAGATCACAGATATAGCTTTTATATACACTTGATGGAAAGGTGTATTTTGAAAAAAAATTAAAATTTTAAAGTTATCTTGAAAACTTCCATTTATCATTAAGTAGTTGAGGGGTTACAATTTCAGGGAATAAACTATTTATTTATTTATTCTTTCTATTTACGTATTTATCTATTTATATATTTTAATTGATTATATATTCATTTCATTATTTATTATGAAGGATGTTTGATATATCATGTAATAGATAAGAGAGAGAGAGAGAGAGAGAGAGAGAGAGAGAGGAGAGAGAGAGCGGCTTCCTTTGACCCGTATAGTGGTTTTGATATTGATCTTATATTTATATTAAAAAGAACATAAAAGCTGAATTTTAATTTTAATTTATTGAATTATTACTAACATTATTATTATTATTATTATTATTATTATTATTATTATTATTATTATTATTATTATTATTATTATTATTATTATTATTATTATTATTATTATTATTATTATTATTATTATTATTATTAAGTGCTTAAGGTGTTCTCTCTCTCTCTCTCTCTCTCTCTCTCTCTCTCTCTCTCTGTATAATATCAAATACTGATAAGGGATTTTATACTGTAAATTTTCCTGTTCGAATTATCAATAAGTTTACTTATTTCATCCTTTTATTAATCTCTAGAGGCCTTTATTGACATAAAAGAAAAATGAAATTTGAAATGAGAAAATGCATAGTGTGGTAATATCTAAGTTATAGAGAAACGAGTTGAGAAATGTCTATCTAAACACATACTGACCTTAAGAGAGAGAGAAGAGAGAGAGAGAGAGAGAGAGAGAGAGAGAGAGAGAGAGAGTCAACGCCTTTGGCACTTAATAATAATAATAATAATAATAATAATAATAATAATAATAATAATAATAATAATAATAATAAGATTCATGATGATAATATTAAAAATAATAATAATATTATAATTATAATAACAATAATAATAACAATAATAAAAACAACAAAAACAGTAATATAATAATAATAATAATAATAATAATAATAATAATAATAATAATAATAATAATAAATAATAATAATAATAATAATAATAATAATAATAAAATTCAGGGAAGTATACTTATATAAATATTTTGATGATAAAAAAACTCTCTTCGATTGAAGTTAAACCATCTTTCGGAAAGAGAAATTTTAAGTATTGAATCCTAAATAAGTTATTTTAATGCAATGACTGAATTTCTAATATAATTCCCAGGCACAGCACCCGAGCAATTCCTGAAAATTCCTTTTACCTGAGTCAATTTTAAACCATTCGGTTTTTGTTTTATTTCAAGGGGTAGGAAATGCTTGCGTTTACTTCCCTGATATAAGAATTATTTGAGAATTTAATTGGTTTGCAAAATAGGTTTTATTCGCTTTAGTCAAACAGAAGATTTCCTAAATCATATTTTTTTCCTTCATTTCTAAGATAGTTTTCTCTTTCTAATTTTATGTATTTCTCTTACAGTAACATAAAACAATAAAATATTTTTTGTCTTAGAATTGTTGGACTATTTCGCAAGGTGTTATCCGGAATTTGTCTATATATCAAATAGCAATACCATAAATATAAATGTTATGTTATGATAATATATTAAGAGGTGCAAGGAAATATTTTTTTTTTTTTTTTTTTTTTGCAATTGAGAAACTTAATGATATTAGTGTTTCTCTGAGTTCCTTCATAAATATATAGCCTCAGTTATTATCTATGTTATTCGAGGGAACTATTTCACTTAATATTTTATATAAAGATAAATATTACTGATGGATTAACTTTAATTAATCAATCTATCATTTTAATCTCACAAATGAAAATGCAATCATTCAAACTTATTACAATGTGTATGCATTCAGATTACTGGATCGTTATTGCTAAATAGAAGCATTGTTCAATATCATACATCAAATTGATCAAGTGCAATAAATTCTTTTTAATCTCAACATTTTTCAACAATTTAATTAATGAAATCAATATGTGCAATTTTTTTTAATCCTCGTTTGTTCATATTGTTCTCACAATTAGTATCTCAAAATACTTAAGGCCAACAAAAATATCGTGATACATTTTCAATCAAATATATTTTTTTCCCTTTTTCAACATTTGATAAAGATCTTTAATATCTCTGTATTGATTTCAAAGTAACTATTTGATTACATTTGTATCCATATTGCGAGTTTACATTTTTGAATAAAACAAAACATACACTATTGTCTACAATATGTACTCAAGGGCTTATTTTAACCTATATTGGAACAATGAACAGCTTTACTGACATGCTTACATTCCCTAAGGAAATGCTGCTAAGGTTTATTTTATAAGTAATATACACTCCATAACGTCCTTGTCAACAAACAAATTCGCAGGTCAGTCAGTCAGACGTTGGCGAAGACACAGAAATATGACAATTTTCTTTTTCGTTATACGATTTGTTTATGTTGATTACGCTGATGATAAGAACGTCAAATTACACCATAATCATACACCTTTAAGCACATA
>NC_090758.1:62280516-62285516 GCF_036898095.1 Palaemon carinicauda | reverse complement strand
AACATATGTTAGATCATAAACCTTAACTTGAAAATACATTTGTTATAACGAAGGAAGTAATTGGAATTATTCCTTCTTTACCACTATCATTACTACTTAATTTAACTTTAAGTTTTCCATTCATAAAACGACAAACATTTCAAAACCCAATAATTGTCTACCAATCACGACATTAACTACTCACCTGTCTAAAGATGTTGTTCATCGAGGTACCAGGTTTGAATGCCATTCGCTAAGTAATTAATATTCACCATTACATATAATCTGCATCCAATTAAGTCGACGCAGCGTGATAGAGCACAACATTACTATTAACAACAACAACAACAACAACAACATAAGCGTCACCCCAGCAGGGATTAATCCAGCAGCTGGACATCAAAGTTCCTTGTTTTTAATCGGTTTATCCGCAGCCATCCTCTGGCATTCGTGCTTAGGTGAGATAGGGGTTTTAGAATTAACTGCACCCCCCTCTCTCTCTCGTCTCTCTCTCTCTCTCTCTCTCTCTCTCTCTCTCTCGATTGAAATAGGGAGAAATAATAATTGTGTTCACAAAATACCTCTCTATTCAAGCACCTAATCTGCAGAAATCAATGATTTAAAAAGTTCATATTAATGAAAAACAAATTTGATATTATCATATCTTCATGAACACCAAAACTATGAATGTTTATTTCCAGTTACTGATTGTATGGTTATATTCAAAGTTTTTTTTTTTTTTTTCATGAAAGAGGCAATTTTCTCTTAATGTCGTTGAGTTCTAATCTATTATACAGATATAAAATCACTAAACTAAATAGGTACAAAGCGTGGCTATTCGGCCCATTACCTAATATAATTCAAATACATTTGCCGTAGAGTGGTGGTATTTCTCAAGGAATAGTCTAGCCTTACATTCACTCACATAATTATGCTTTATATCATCAAATTTTCATTGAGCTTCATATGTAGCCTACAGGCATCTTATTCTTAGAGTCTTAATTTTTTTCTATTTCTTCATTTGTCCTTACGACTGGCATTGCTGAAAGCAGACTAACACAAGAGTGGGGGAAGGAAAACGAGCTGGGGAAATTAATAAATGAATCTAACACAAATAACGAACTATTAGGGGTTTAACATTGTCATTTTATTATAAATAGCTAAATAAAAACATGGTTCCCTATTCTGTTATTCTTATGCATGGAACTATTTTAAAAATGAATATAGACTTGATTCATATATTAATGAACAAATGCTTAATTACGATGACATTTTTTTCAAATAACGATTTCAGGGCTAAATGAAAGAAAAACCTCGTTTATAATACATCTCCTGTGGCCCTATATAAAATCTTATAATCATAGCATGATGCTTTATTAGTTCTTTATCAAAGGCTATGAAAATACCCTAGTATATAAATTTTTGCTCAAACTCTAGCAAAACCACATAAAGTATTAAACACCCAATCATATATCTTGTGTAAACTACTTGGCGGGACTGCTTTGACCCCCTTACCTCCACAACCCGAATCCAGTCCCCCTCTTTCGCAATGCAATTCCAATTCTTCAAAAGTGCACGCTGAGTCCATCTATTGGCAGAACAGGGAAGCAGTCGTGAGATATCCTTGCGAAGCCCATGACGTCACAACTGGGTGACACCAATATCACCGAAGGTCGAAAATACAGTGCACTCGAATTATAAGATTCTTATTAGGAATCAAATTACTTTCATACATATGGAGCATATGCATATACATAATTGATAGGATTATGCATTATTATAATGAAAATATGATAAACATATCAAGTAAAAATAGCTATTTAAAGATAAAATTGACAACCTTTATTCCCCCATTTAGTAAAATGAACCGTCCGCCAGTAGTTGAGTGTTTATAGTGACATATATTGGTGCTCAAAAATAATCACCTTAAACCAGACTTTAATGTCCTTGCTTCGTAAAACTGATAGATGACGTAGAGTTCTGTCTTGACCCCGAGAGCTGCTTTCCCTACACTAAAACTATGGAATGACAATTGGCGTGAAATGACCACTACTTTGATTATGGTTTGTTCAACTTAATTTACTTATATTATAAGACATCTTTGATATATGTCAATAAAAGATGTCCATTATGAAGGCGAGAAATTTTAACTGCTGATTAATATCAATATTCATATATAACAATAAAGGAAGCAGTTTGAAGCTATTGAATCTACCATTTTTATCTCTCTCTCTCTCTCTCTCTCTCTCTCTCTCTCTCTCCTCTCTCTCTCTCTCCAAAGCTAAGACTATGAAACTGGAATACTAGATTTAATTTAAACAATAATTACTGTTGTGATATGTTTAAAAACTCATAATCTTTTTCTATACCTTACGATGAGTTTAAACTGCGTTTAATGGATTTTTGTATCTAAATATTATCTAGTTGTCATTATTGAGGGATAATGATAGCGTCTAACAATTAGGAACAACAACAACAACAACAATAATAAATAATAATAATTAATGATGATAATAATGATAATAATAATGATGATGATGATAATATCAGAAATACAATTGGATAGTAATATCCTGTCGCCTTTACAGATGTATTGATGGTTCAGAATTATGTTATTATTCACACATAGCAAATTTACATAATAAGTATTACCAACCTTCAGAGACCCATATTTAAAGCACATATTGACTTGGCTCCTCCCACTTTCTCTCCTCTTTCACATTGTAAGTTGAAGAAGGATACTTGAGAACAAGAAGGAAATTAATAATGTAGAATTTTGATATATAGAAGAACTGCTCAGACCAATCCCCCAATTAGGTAGCATTTAAATAAACACCCGACATATTAAGCCCGATTAGAGGACGGGAAAAAGACGTGTTTTAATTATAAAAATCCTATTTGTTGAGTAAAGTGAGAAATAACCTTTTCTGAAGGTGACTAAAAATCGCAAATAAACTCGCGTTCGGCTCCTTTCATATATCATTCATTAAGCCCCATAGAAAACTCTTTCGTAGACCTGTTTTTCCTGCACAAAAAATGGAACGCTGTGATTGGCTGTGGGAAGTCGTCATCTCAAATGTGATTGGTTGTCGTCAACTTCTGGATTTTTCCAATAGAGAAGTATTGTTTTTCCAGTATTCAAAACAACTTCAGTTTAAATCTAAACACCATTTGTCCTCAAACAAGTAAATGATTTCAAGAACTTTTATATGGTATAAAAAGTTCGTTAATCAAATATCCCTTTTCCATATCATTTATAAGCTTCTAAAAATTTCTGTATCGTTCAATATATTTATAGTTTTATACACTAAATTTCACAGTTATATCGCCAAGAGTAAAGCAGATATATACATCTATATGTTTTATTTATGTTCCGTTGCCATGGTAACTGATAAGCTTGAAATATGAGTTGAATTGTCCCTTTTCTTCTGTGATGGATGGCACACAGAGGTTCTTTGAGAAAGGAGACCGTAAATTATTGTATTGGGGAATTGGACTTTTCTCGCTTCAGAAATTCATTTACATTATTCGTGTGTTTAGGTACAATGCCTTTGAGTGTAGTTTTTTTTTTATTAAATCTATTCATGTGATATAAAAATTATGATTTCCAAAGTGTTTAGTGGACCTGAAAAACAACGGAGAGTTGTGAAAAAAATAATGTATAAGAATCAAGGAAAAGGAAAAGAGGAAAAATAATTCAATACCAACTATACTCTTGATAATGGAAAATAGGGTAATTGAAGTTCAGTGATGGGAGGAAGAACGTAATATTATGCATATATGAACAAACACACATGAAAACAAACATTTATGTATGTACAACATCAACAAATGCAGTCGTTTCTAGTCCACTGCATAACAAAGGACTCAAGCATGTCAATACTCATGTCTGGGGTTTGGCTGTTTTCATCACCATGAATTTAATGATATTAACAACAAACATTACATTGAAGAAATAATGAATCCTTACAGTACAACAAACTTACAACTAATTCCTTGAAAGAATCAAAGTTTGTGTCTCACAGGTTGAGATAACAAAAGGGAAAGAGTCAGCCAAAGTTGAACGAGAGTTGGCCAAAGTTTTTCTCATTGTTTTGAAAGTAGGACAAAGAGAAAAAATAACTTTTGTGTAATGATTCATTTATACTATTTTTACAAAGTCAAAATATTTAATATTTATCTTAGTGTGTATGTATGAATGTATGTATGCATGCATATAAGTATGTATGTATGAATGTAATCTACATAGGTTATTACATAGTCATTTATGAATATGTAACTTACAACTCTCTCTCTCTCTCTCTCTCTCTCTCTCTCTCTGTCTCTCTCTCTCTCTCTCTCTCTCTCTCTCTCTCTCTATATCCTTTACTTTTCACCCTATTTTTTGTTATTATATCTCCTCTTCATCTCCTTCCTTTTCAATTCTCTCCTGAACAAAGTCCGGGTGACACACGCACAGCTTGCATATGAATATCACATTATGCAGAAGCAGCCAGGACTCAAAGGGAAGAGTTTTGGGCGAAGAATGGTGATTTCAATAATGCCAAAAAAGTATTCTAGATTAGAATATTCTAGTTGGTTTCGTGTGGCTGTCATCTAGATGTAATCAATAGTTTCATTCCATATTTGCATTTTCCATTCGCAACCTTATTTTAGAAGAGGGCTGTTATCTAAAATATTTAATTTATTTACCAAATTATTAATATATTTATTAATTTGTAAAATAAAAGTAAATTTTCTGTATTGTAGTCATTATTCTAATTACTATTTAGTCTCTTCATAGAGGGTAGTATATATGTATATTAATGTTTATTATACGACTAAGTCATCAATAGAGATGCATATAATATTTTCAATACACTATAATAATTATCTTATGTCAAAGGACATACACCTACATAATCACTTTTTGTTATTCATTTCTTTTTCTTTTTTTTTTTCTAGAATTATTCCATTAAATGATATTATTTCAAAGAAATGCCTAGTTGAATATGGAAAAATTCACAACATTTATTCGCAAG
>NC_090758.1:62270516-62275516 GCF_036898095.1 Palaemon carinicauda | reverse complement strand
TCAGGAAACTATATTTTAATATAGTAGGAAGACTACAGCAAATAGGCTGAGTGGGATATACAAATATATGTCTTTATTTTCCTAATCCAGCTGGCTTCATGCTAGATGGACCATACTCTCATATGCTACTATGAAAGTAGCATAATGACTAGACTACAATACATGATGTACAGAAGCCAGTGAATCGCAATATAGACTTACTGTAATTAGAAAAATACAGTACCATGATACAGTAGTATTTTCTGACTTACCTTGGGTACCCTTGTACGAGCATTCTGCTGGTACCGTTCATATATTGAATGAATAAGTTTTCTTCAATATTCTGATCGAGAATCAGTCATCTTGACCCCACATTATTAACATTATTTTGGGACAGTGATTTGATACTTCTCTACCCCTAGGGGTAAGAGCCCTTTTACTTGGAGTTACTCTATAGAGAAATCTCCATGTAGTTAATACTGAGGGGAGGCAACAGCTTTTGCTCATAGTGGTACACAAGTATGAATCTCCTACTATCCCTTTATAGCTTACTATCCTAAGCTATTCTGTTGTAGATGACATCTACATGTTGATTGTCAAGGAGATAATCCATTGTATACTCATTTGGTTTTCCTTTCTTTACAGGAGGAACACCAGATACCTTGTGCTGCAGTCCTCTGCAAGGCCAAGAGTAAATATTTTTACGGTTATAATACTCTCAGGTTTCATGCCCCCTGCATTATTATTTTTGGATCACTACATTATTAGAATCCACAGGTTTGCAATATATGTCAGACATTAATGTCTGAAGGTTTTGAAAATCCCAAGTCTACAGAGACTAGGGATACAGCTCAATATAAATTACGCAACTGGGTAAGAGGCTTCCAAAAGATCTCTCCGGGACCTTTCCTACCTAATGATAGGATGCGTAAGCTACTATTTCCAAAGGATAGCGAGGAAATAGTAGTGCCTCAGGAGCCAACTACATCCCCTGACGGCCAGAAAACCTTTGGGATTAAGGGCAAGAAGTGCCCCAGAGTAGAAGAGGAAAATGTTGTGTCGGAATATCCTCCGCCTATGCCCTCTAATGGATAATGTGGTACAATTATGTATCCAGCTGAAGAAGCAAATAGAGAGCTTTCGTAAACAAAACGAAAAGCAGGAAGTAAAACGCAAGATAGAGCCTCGTAAAGCTTCTCTTGTCGCTTCCCAGGGGTCAGTCAAACAACCCTACCAATATGCTCCATAATCAATCCCTGGAGGTTTGCAGAGCAGATGCCGATTTCAAATGGCAATCTCTACCTCTCAGGGAAAGTAGATGCTGTTCCTTTGGACAAAATTACATTTTGGCTAAGCTTTGATGCTTTCCCTAATTGTTGGGTTCGACTGAAGTACGAACCAAAGTCAAGAAAAGGAGCGGAACCAAAGGAAGTCTTGATTCTCGACCAAGATAAAGCACAGACTATCCTTTCAGGTAGTCTGAGAAAGGCGGGTTATTCAGAGTCGAAGGTATTCTCACTGAATAACAGACAGCCTTCCTTTCTTGCTCCTACTTCACTCTCATTCCCCTTCATGGGGAAGGCATTTACTTCTGTTGCCATAGCGGTAGAGGCGGGTAAGCCATGTCCCACACTCGATGAGTGCAAGCCTTTGTCACCAGCTTTTCCCGGACAGGAAAAGGATTGGAAGGAAATTCATTTGACATTTTCAGTACAAAAATTAGACAAGGACGTCGCAAGTCGACAATTCAAGGTATGTCTCCCAAAATATCTGAGTTGCTTTTGTGTAATGAACAGGAGTCAAAGGAGAGACTTGCGACATCCCTTACTCTACAAAACTACATAGAGTTGTGTTCAACCAACGATAGTACCCCAGACATGCTCATGGTCATAGCCAAAATGCATATGGCTATCTTGGTGAAGGACCTTTACGCCTTTATGAAGGCTAGGAGAACATGTAGAGAGTTTGTGTTCGCTGATGCAACAGTAAAACACGAAACAAGGAAGCTAATATCTTCCAACGTCTGGGGTAAAGACCTCTTCCCACACGAGGTCACTAAGAAAGTAATTAAGAACGCCACCATGGAGAACATAAGTCTTCTCTAAAAATGGGTCATTCCTTCAAAGAGAAAATCTTCTGTGGTTGTGGGTCCCAACCTAAAAAGAACATTGGAAATACTGCAAATATCCGGGCTGCTCAACAACATCCCACTATTCCAATGACCACGATGCTACAGGCAGATGGTCAAAAGTCTAAGACTACTGACTACTCGAAGCATGAAGACGATTTGGATCGGAGGAACTTTCCCTCAGGATCGCAGGACCTTCGATCCTTCGGTCCAAAGCCTATTCAAGATTAGCCATTGATGTGAAACCGAAATGTCCCTACCATCATTTCCTTACCTTCTCCTACAGTTCAAAACCCTCCGGGAGAAGTATACCTGAGAGCTATAGGGCATACAGGTGGTAAGAAAACTATAGCTCATCGAGTTCCAGGGAAGGCTGTTTTGTGTTCACGAGAAGGACTCAAGATATCTATGAGTCATTCTGAACTTGTCGCCACTCAACAAGTTCATAAAAAACAGCAAGTTCTGAATGTTAATCCTTCTGAACATATGGACCTTGTTCCAATTAGGGGTGTTCGAAGTCTTGTCAGACCTAAAAGATGTCCTTCGGAACCTTCCAGTCAACCACCCTCCTTCCTCTTATCTAAAATTCATGTTACAGAGAGTAACATTCATCCTAGGAAATATACGTGTCGGACTCACAGTCCTAAGTATCTTCAAATGATTGACAAACTTAGTCACGTCAAAGTCAAGCCAAGAAATAGTTCAGGTATTAATATACCTGATCAAGAGGCTGGAGTGGGCAGCACCCGATTTGTCCGGCCAATGTGCATTCAAAGAGATGACCCGGTTCCTGGGACATCACAGATGCAAGATAGGATTCTAGAAGTCTCGACTATCTCCAGCTTAGGGGTTTCGATGTTTAAAAACCCATCGAAGCCCTCAGTCACATCAACTCTCCTCTCCTTCGGAAATATAAAAGGAGCTCGTGAGGTCTGTCAAGAGACTCAGGTATTCAGTCAGAATACGAAAACGCCAACAGGAAAAAGCCCTAAACTTTCCCCAGTTCGCTATAGTGACAGACCTGGTGCTAAGGGCACAACGGAAAGATGCGTTAAGAGCTTGGAGAAAACACGCATCAAACGCTTGAAGGGATAAAAAAACACTGAGATCGGTCACTCTTTAATCGCTTCTCTAACAGAAATTAGAGCACGAAAGTCCAAAGACTCTGCTGGTCCTTTCATGGGTGGGGAAGCCCCCTCCACACATATCAGGCTCCCTACGACTGATCTGGGACACCGAAGCGATAATAAGAATTAACATTCGAACGTCTCATTCAGTCTTGGTGAAGTTACCCATCCTTCTCTTAAAGGGACGGCACCTACCAGCAGTTCATTTACAACTGATCCACGATGTGACGGTGGATACTCTATTTCGATACAAACCAATAGAGTTGGAATGGTCCATGGGTTCAGACATATTCCCTCCCAGATGGGAACAAGTCCCAGTTCGACCTCTTCATCACGAGCGTCTTCAAGAAAACTACCTCGCATAGCCCCATACGAGGATCCTCTAGTGGGGCTGATAGACTAGATGAGGCTGGTCCTAGCTCTGACCCTAGGTATATTTCCGAAGATTCAGAAATTAACTGCCTTCGTTTTATCACAGAGAACCTAAACCCTTCATTTCATGATTTTCTCGCTCTAGCGATTAGAAAAAGGTTTGGGATCTCAAAAGGCAATATAGAATTCTTAGAAGAATACAAGGCCAAGTCAACTAGAAGACAATATGAGTCTTCCTGGAAAAAGTGGGTTGCGTTTGTCAAAGCAAAAGGACCGAAAAAAATTTCAATAAACTTCTGTCTGTCCTTCTTTGTCCACCTTCATAGCCAAAGTCTGGCAGCCAATACGATAAATACGTGCAAGTCAGCCTTGACTAGGCCTCTCCTATATGCCTTTCAAGTGGATCTGGCGAATGAAATCTTTAAGAAGATTCCGAAGGTATGTGCTAGGCTTAAGCCCGCGGTACCACCAAAGCTCATCTCTTGGTGTTTGGACAAGGTCTTACATTATGCCTCATCTGTGAACAATGAAGAGTAATCTCTGAAGGATCTAACCCAAAATGTTATTTTACTGTTCGCTATCGCCTCCGGGGCTAGAGTTGGTGAAATAGTGGCCCTATCCCGAGATGAGGGTCGCATTCAGTTTACGGAAGTGGGAGAACTGAATCTATTTCCTGATCCATCCTTTCTCGCTAAAAACGAGCTATCCTGGAGAATCTGCCCTCTGAAGGAAGATTTCTCTCTATGTCCTGTAGAGTGTCTAAAGGTCTATCTTCATAGAACTTCAGACTTCAGGAGAGGACAGCTCTTTAAAGGAGAAATTTCTGGATCAAATTTATCCATAAAACAACTAAGGGCGAAGCTCACCTACTTTATTCGTCGAGCGGATCCGGACAGTACTCCCACAGGTCATGATCCGAGAAAGATTGCATCATCACAGAACTTCTTTCAGTATATGGAGCGCCTTCGTTCATACACTGGATGGAAATCATCCAGAGTGTTTTACAAACACTATGCAAAACAAGTGAATGAACTGAAACACTTCGTAGTGGCGGCAGGCAGTGTATTAAAACCTGCCCCCTAATTACTGTAGTCAACAGTTTTTGGTTTGGGACCTCATATATCCTCGCACATGTAACGGATAAGAATCATCCAGAGTGTTCTTCAATACACTATGCTAGACAAATCGATGTTCTGAAGCAATATGTGGTGACGCCAGTAGAATATTTAACCTGCTGTCTAATTCTAGGATGAACAGCTAATTGACTGGGACTGTTAATTAAAGGGAAAAGAGGTCACTCTTCTTAGGTGTGACTTCTTTTAATTATGTGTTACCATGATAACACTGGCTCTGTTCAAAATCCCAGGTGTGGAATTATACAGATAGCACTAGTG
>NC_090758.1:62255516-62258016 GCF_036898095.1 Palaemon carinicauda | reverse complement strand
TGGGTGTGTGTTTGTGTATACTGTGGCTTTGTATCAGAAAAGAATTGAAAGGAATTAAAGAAATAACATCTGAAATATGTTGATTAAGAAATGGGAGATGGAAAATGTGTTTATATATCTTTCTATTTATTTATCTATCTATCCAGCTATGCATGTATGTATCTATCTATTTATCTATCTATCTATCTATCTATCTCTCTATCTATCTATCTCTCCTTTTTTAGTATGTACATTTTTGTTGATACTTCAGCTTTAAGAGGAGGATAAAGTTCTGTTGCCTTAAATACATAAATCCAATAAATCATTTATACATGCAAACATAGACACAAATGTGATAAGAGAAAAAGTTAAAATATGGACTTAAGAATAAAAAAAGAAAAGTATATTCTCTAAAAGGCTAATTTTCTTGATGTTATAATGGAACATTTAGATGATTTTTTTGTGAATTTCTTCTTTTGTTTTGTGTTTTTTTCTCTTATCTGAAAACTTGAAGGATGAATTTGGAGCCTTTATTATGATTTTGCTTAAAGTTATTCCTATATAGTAAATCATTTTTATACGCTCTGAAAGCATTTGTTTTCCAATTTTCTGTTTCTTTTTTCTAAGCTATTTTTATGTCTTTACTGACAATCTCATTATATTTGTTATAAGATATTATTTTATTACTGTTTCTTAAAATTTATTTCAAAGTTATTGACATTATGAGTTATAAAAATTAATAATGATTAAACTTCATAGAGCAATTAAAAAATATAAAATATTGGATCACACGGCCGATGTCTATTTGTAAAATGCAATGAATTCTCAAGTAAAATGAATGTATGCATACATATGTAGAGAGAGAGAGAGAGAGAGAGAGAGAGAGAGAGAGAGAGAGAGGGGGATAATACGCATAGATATAAATCTGATAAAAAACTATGAAATCTTACCTTTTCAAACTTTCTGACCCAACACTTTTGAAAACATTCTAAATCACCCGCTCTTTCCAACATTCTTCTCTCAGTCCTTAAACACCAGGAATGTTTGTTGTGTGACTCTGTTGTCGCAACTACCATCCCTCTCTTATGACAGAGCCCGTTTCTCTCGGCTATGTTTGCTGAGCAAACTTCTTTCTTTCTCTCACGCAAAACCTTTTGCAAAAACATGAATTTCAGCAGTTTCATGTTTTCCTTTTGCACAATTATCTTCAAATTATACTTTAAAATTCACGAATAATATTTACTGTGTCCTGGTTTTCTCTTGAAGGTAAAAGCAGTTTGAATAAATAGAAATTTGAGTAAAAAATAATACTTAATAAAATCCTTCATCATTGGGTCACTCAAATCTCCCAAGTATCATTATTATCGGCTTGAATGATTTTCTTAACTAAGATCATGCACAAAGATAATGATATTAAAAGGTGAATATAAAAGTTAATTTTGCTTGTCACATTTCTAAGAGTTTCTTATAATTAGGTTTATGATTTTATGTACAGTAACATAAACAAACACACACACACATACACACGCATACATATATAAATATATATATATATATATATATGCAAGCTCATAGTATTAAGTGTTATGAAAACATACATTGTTTCCACATATTCATCATATGAACGACTAAATTACTTTAATTTTATCCAACAATTCAATTATAAAAAAGACGGTTTAAGACATTCCTCGTATGGAGACTTTCCTTATCAAGGAAGAAATCCCCAAAGACTTAAAAAAGACCCAAGTTTTTCCCTCTGATTTGAAAGTGAAAGAAAGAAGGAAGTGGAAGAGGTCGAGTCAGTCCCTCTTCGATGTCTTCAAAGTTTTGCCCTGAATTGTAAACAAAACCATTAAGGAGGGCGTTTAGGAGTGGGACATCTCTAGGATCCAGTTCTCGGAGGGGGAGGGGTAAGCCTCCCCATAGGGAATGAGATATCTCCTCCTCATCCATCTCTCGAAAATCTCTCTATAGATGAATATCTCTCCTTACAACACCTGAAATTCGCTCGAACTTTGGTTGAGAGATTTGTGTTGGTCAGAAATTGGATGTTGATGTGACTCAGTGAGATTTATCTCAAGGAGAAGTTGGTCTTTGCTTCGAGAGACTCGTAAACTGAGAAGGAATATATTTATACAGACTAATCTCTTATATCCTCAGAGAGATACAGAAAACTCTCTCTCTCTCTCTCTCTCTCTCTCTCTCTCTCTCTCTCTCTCTTTATATATATATATATATATATATATATTTTATATATATATATATATATATATAAATATATATATATCTATATATATATATATATATATATAGAAACATATATATATATATATATATATATTTGCAAAATCTTATATTTTCCATCAAGATAAAGATGAAAAAAACAATTTATCTTTTGTGAAGCCACTCACCCACCAATGAAACTTTTTCTTTATTATTCTTGATCTTCAGAGAATTTTATATTCCCCTGTTTTTTTCCACAACCCTTTTTTTCACATATCTGATCCGACAAAGCTTTTAT
>NC_090758.1:62249373-62255016 GCF_036898095.1 Palaemon carinicauda | reverse complement strand
GGTATATAAAACTTGCTGGTAAGAGACTGATGTCTCACCAGGTAAATCGTCGGACAGCTGGGTAGCGTCAGGTTCCGATATCTTTTATGGCCTCTCGTGGCATGGTTGGTTTCTACCGGGCCTTTCATTAGAAGGGGCTAGCATTCGATCTGAAGTATGAGGTAGAAATTTATTTCTATTTGAACACGATGTTGTGTTGATATTTATCCATATTGAATCATTAGGGGTAATTTGAATGAATTACTACCAATGTGTCACGTGGTGGGCCGGGATTTCAGGTAAAACTCGCTGGTAAGAGACTGGTGTCTCATCAGGTAAATCCTCGGACAGCTGGGAAGCGTCAGGTTCGGATATCTTTTATGGCCTCTCGTGGCATGGTTGGTTTCGACCTGGCCTTTCATTAGAAGGGGCTAGCGTTCGATCCCAAGTATGAGGTAGAAATTTATTTATATTTGAACCCGATGTTGTGTTGATATTTATCCATATTGACTCATTAGGGGTAATTTGAATGAATTACTACCAATTGTGTCACGTGGTGGGCCGGGATTACGGGTAAAACTTGCTGGTAAGAGACTAATGTCCCGCCAGGTAAATCCTCGGACATTTGGGTAGCGTCAGGTTTCGATATCTTTTTTTGCCTCTCGTGGCATGGTTGATTTCGACTTGGCCTTTCATTAAAAGGGGCTAGCGTTCGATCCCAAGTATGAGGTAGAAATTTATTTCTATTTGAACACGATGTTGTGTTGATATATATATATATATATATAGTATGTATGTATATATATATATATATATATGTGTTATATATATATATATATATATATATGAAGAATGGGTAGAGGCGAAATATTTTGCCTTTTAAAACAGCATATGCCATTAACCTATTTGAATATGAAAAACACGTAAAAATGTGCAAAATTTATCATTAATTGAATGCCAAGTAACAAACTACCAATTAGCTACGATGGTGAAGATGGGTTGATTTCAATTCTAAGTACAAAATACCTGAATTCGACAGGTATAAGTACACTAGAATTGTCATTGACTTTTATCTTTGTTCGTGGCCAAGTGGGTTAGTCACTGTCTATATAAGCTTGCCGACCAGGGTTCGATTCCCGGCCGGAGCCAAGCTCTTGTCTTTGTGAGATTTCGCCTGGGTCTGTGATCCTGAGGTTGTTTTGAGAATCCAGACATTAATATATCAAAAATATATATGGCTTATTTGAATATATATATATATATATATGTATATATATATATGTATATATATATATATATATATGTATATATATATTATATACAGACATATATATATATATATATTATATTTATATAATTATATACTGTATATATATATATATATATATATAAATTCACACATGTTATATATATATATATATATATGTATATATATATATATATATACATATATATATATATATATATATATTATATAAATATATATATATATATATATATATAAACACACTCACACACATATATTTGCATCAAATAATCCTTATATGTACTATATTGAAGTCTGGATTCTCTTAACGACCTGGGAATCAGAGCCCTAGGTGAAATCACTCAAAGACTTTAGTATCACTGGCCGGGTTTTGAACCCTGGTCCAGGATACATGTATGACATTGACCTTACACTCACCCACGAAGAAAGATAAAAAGTATATGTACAGTTGAATTTTCATTGACTTTTATCTTTCTTCGTAGCTGAGTGGTAAGGTCAATGTCATACAAGTATCCTGGACCTTGGTTCAAACCCTGACCGGTCAGATACTATAGTCTTTGAGTGATTTCGCCTGGGGCACTGATCAAGAGGTCGTTAAGAGAATTAAGATATTAATGTATTAAATATAGACTTATTTGAAATATATATGTATATATATATATATATATATAAATGCAAGGCGTTTCCTACCAACTAAAGTGAAAGGCTTCAGATACGTCCATATGCATGTCTGGAGTTTGGCAAGTTTTCCTCAAAACACAGACAGTTCCATTTTTTCTTTCTTTCTTTCTTGTTAGGTGCTGAATTGTTTCGAGTCAGAGGCCGATGTAATGTGAACCATTTGTCTGAGCCTTCCGATCCCCTTCGCTCCCCACCCCCACACCCCTGCTTCCAAAAAAATCATAAAATTACCCCATGCCATCACAAAATAGGTTATTACTTACATAAAGTGGCAAGAAGCGTGGCCTTTACATAGTTACATTGATTCTATAGTTAATACATATATGTATTTATTCTGCATTCGTATTCAAAGGTTTGGTGAGTGAGACTGACCTCGGGCTAGACGACGAAAAATTTTGAATGTAAATATTTTGAACATTAATGCCTGTCATAAAATCCTCTTTCACACTAATCATTTACTGTAGGATGTAATTTTCATTGATTCTTCATTTGAACAGGGATGGACCTCAACCCTACACACCTAAAAAGGTTGGTGAAACACAAAACCTATCCAGAGTTAAATAACATCAGTGAAAATATTTGTTACAAAATGTAGTGGCTACATACTTTATAGCTTTTTGCGGTGAGGATAGAACTTATAGACTGTAAATAGATTGCATTGAGGTACCAACATTATTTTCTTGAGCTTTCCGTTGAATAAAAGAACCAGAGGAAAGGTTCTCAAATTTTATCGATCACACATTCCCTCACTATGATATTCCAAAGAATCTTACCTTAGGAAACCATATCTGAGAATAGGGGACCCCAGGAAGCCTTGCTTATATAGGATGTAGAAGGAAAGGGACATTGAAAGACTTATTTCCTTTACTTTCAGACGACTGATAAGTTCAAGGGCTTCACTTGATGAATCTTGTAAGAAGATTTTATCTTTATTTTTCTTCGAAATTGAGATATTTCGAAACCAAGAACTTTTTCGTTAATTTGTCTATTAGTTTTTATTAATGAAAACTTAAAAGGTATTAGATTTTGTTACAATTTACCCAATGGAAGGTGTAAGATTTATATGATAATATATCCTTTATCAAGAACGCATTTATTCGAGTACTTTTTTTATACATGTAAGCAAAGATATATATATATATATATATATATAGTGTGTGTGTGTATGTGTATGCGTGTGTGTGTGTGCATATATATATATATATATATATGATATACAATATATTCCATATGCGTATATATATATGATAATAATACATTTACTTCAAAACACACATTGAAAATTAGATTCTCATCATATGCATTGGAAAATCAACGAATCTAAACATATATAAAAAAAGGTAAGATAGATCTCACGAAGTAAAGAAAAGAAAATGGAAAAGGTAGTTTCAAAAAGGGGAGTATACGGTTCACAGAGAAAATAAAGGAGACTGGAAACTATTCCTTAAATCTTCTTATTGACTCCATCCCCGTCCTAATTCCCATGTATTTTATGGATGAGATCTTTCACAAGACCAAAGAGATAAAAAGAAAAAAAATAGATAAGCTCCACTTAGGGGAACTTCCAAGTATAGATTCCCATTCGTGCCTAATTCTTGTGGTCAGTGGCATTTAGCTTTCTAGCTCGCTTTGACCTGGAGGAGCCAGGGGAATTTCATCCATAACCTCGGGGTCTCTGAGGATCCTTTTACAGTTGGATAATGTTCTTTTTATCCTCTCTGGGGGATTTTTCCCTCTAGTAATATCAGGAGATATAATGGAAGTTGCGAGGATAGATGGTCGAGTAGTTCTTAAATGGTACAAGAATTTTCGATTTTCACCTAAAAGGGGGGAAACTGTTTAGAACTTTTTTTTTCTTAGAAGAATTCAGCTGAAAATTTTATCAATGAAAGCAATTTAATGGTATATATTTCAATGAGAGCTAATTAGAAATAATAATTAATCAGAGTGGCTGTTCAAAAGAAATATTGAATGTTCTTTTTAAGGAATAAAAGAACATATTTTCTTATAAAAAAGCATTTTTATATTATTTAGTCAAATAAGAAGTAATAGAACATATATTAAGTATATATTAAGAGGGATTGTTCAGAAAATAATGGATTAAAAAGGTTTTTGAGGAATTATGCACAAACGATTATTAATAAATTTATTTTATGGTATATATTCCAATAAAAAAATAAAAAATAGAATATGTAATTCATATATATATATATATATATATATATATATATACATATGCTTCTCTTCATCTTATCCAATTATTAAAGTATTTAAACTATTACTAAAGTATTAGTATATTTATCAAGTTTTTTTTTCTATAAAGAAGACATATCGATCAATTGTTAAAGAACTCTACTAAGACTGGATTATCTAACTTAATGATACAAACATCATTGAATCACCTAACCCAGGTAAGTATAAAACTCTTGAATATATATATTATTATTATTAGATATTTATAATTAGTAAAATATTTTTTTGATCTATGAGGTTTTTAACAAACAAACTTATTGACGATACTTTCTTTTCATTCCGTTTACCAAGCAAATTTACTTATGGAAACTGAATACATTTGCAAAGAGCAAAGCTGGCAATTATTTCTTTGGAAAATAATGTCAGCTAGGTATAGAAAACATATTAACTGAATATATATATATATATATATATATATATATGTATATATATATATATATATTATATATATATTCAAATGGCTTGATTTGGCGTAAGTGTTTGCATATTGCCATGGTCAGCCAAGCTATACAAGTCAGGGACACCCATACTAGTTTGGTTTATTGTGAGCTATCTAACTGAAGTCTCCTACCATCACAAATCTGCAGTGGCCAGCAATAGTGATGAAAATGGCCAAACCAAAGACGTAGCCATAGACTTGTCTGAGGCCTTCGTCTGGTTTTCAATAATGAGTAACACTCATATTCTCTCTCTCTCTCTCTCTCTCTCTCCTCTCTCTCTCTCTCTCTCTCTCTCTTAATTAAGACCCCATTGTCTGTGTATTTTCTCTCTAAATGTTAACTGTCTTCCCTCTTTTGACGAAAAAACAGAAATCCAGAGTAATGGAATTAAAATCCTCCTTTATACATAAAACATGAATATTCTGTCTCAGTCGTCCACGAATGAATTGAGAAATGAATAATTCATTTCGTGAAATCATAATTCAAAATGATAGTGAAATAGAACTGGCTTCTTTCACTATTCATTATTCATAATCTTATTTTATTCCTAGCTTAATAAGATTATTTTTATATAATCAATTTTTTTTCTATATATTTTCCTTACTTTGTTTTATATAGGTTCAATCGTTTAAACCAATTTTCTCTCATGAAAAAAAAACTAGAATCACAATTTAATTAGCAATAAAATTTCATATTTCTTAATATCTTTAAGCTTTTAATACCGTGACATTTACACATTATATTTTAAACAATTCTATTTAATCTTACCTTTTACCAAATCTCGTTTAGATCTTAAAATTATCTTTTAACAAGTAAACAGTGTTAATAATTACAGTTGAAAAATCATAAAACCTAATCCTCATATTGCTATGTCTCTATTTAGAGAACTAAAATCCATGAAAAAATATATATCATATATTATAAGTTATTTTATTTATATATGAATATATATATATAATATATATATATATATATATATATATAAATATATATATATATATATATATATATACATATATCTAT
>NC_090758.1:62239373-62244373 GCF_036898095.1 Palaemon carinicauda | reverse complement strand
CAACCCCAGATCTACATTCAGGGGATGGAATTGATGCAAAGAGAGTAGCATCATTTGCATATGCAACAAGCTTGTTTTATAGGCCAAACCACATGCCATGTGTATATAGTATGAAAAGTAATGGGCCAAGAACACTACCCTGTGGAACACCGGATATTACATTCCTATACTCACTATGGTGCCCATGAACAACAACAACTCAATAATAATGCTAAGAAACGACCCACCCACTCCCAACTGTTTGAGTTTAATAACAAGGGCCTCATGGTTAACACGGTCAAAGGCAGAACTAAAATCAAGGCCAATCATACGAACTTCCCGACCACAATCAAGGGATTTCTGTACAGCATTGGATTTTGTAAGAAGGGCATCACATGCTCTAAGGCCTTTACGAAAAACAAATTGCAAACTAGGGAGTAGATGATTACCTTCAGCAAACCTATTAAGATGTTTTGCCAGAAGACGTTCAAAAACTTCAGATATTATGGGAGTTATGGAAATTAATCAGTGGGACTTGAGCTACCACAAACACATTTACATGGAGGAGTAACATTGCCAATTCTCCAACAAGTGCTAAAAGTTCCTCTTCTTGCTAACTTGCGTAAAATAACAGATAACTTTGGAGCTAAGAAATCTGCTGTCTTTATAAAAAACAAAGGAAAAATACCATTTGGGTCTACACCTCCATAAGCATGAAGGTCCATCAACAGAGCTTTAATCTCTTGATATCGAAAAGCTAAACTATTTAGTTTAGCCTCAGGAAGACAGGGATGAGGACGTTCAAGTTTTTCATTACTCTGTTTACTGTCAAAAACATCAGCCAAAAGGGTTGCCTTTCCTTTGGACAGCGAGTAAAGGAGGTTTAAGCAAAGGAGGAACTGTTGCATTTAAGTTCCTGAATTTTATCAGAAAGGGTTTATTTTATGGTTAAATTGTATTCCTTTTCAGTTGAGGCATAAACTCTCTGAGCAAATGCTCGAAGCTGAGTATAGTTGTCCAGGTCAAATCTGATCTGTTACCCTTCCAAAGAAGATAGGCCTCCTGCTTCTCCAAATAAGCAGGTCTACAGTCATCATTGAACCATTCTGTTAACTAGATTATCATTGAAAGGGACAACAGTATCTACACTACTATATAATTGTGACCAATTCAAGCACAAAAGATCATACAAAATCCCATTCAAGTCTACTTGGGATTTTATATAAATTTTACAAGAGTATGATATATCAGGGACAGGCTGCTCAGTCTTCACTACTAATGAAATTAATGCATGATCAGATGTCCCGACTGGAGAACCAACCTTGCTAGTTATAACGCCAGGGGAGTCAGTGTATACAAGGTCCAAGCAATTACCAGACCTGTGAGTAGCTTCATTTATGATTTGCTCACAGCCTGATTCAGAGGCAAAGTCTAGAGCTCTTAAACCATTGCAATCAGTAGGAGAGATAGAACTTAACTACTCCCTATGGTGAGCATTAAAATCACTAACAAAGACAAAAGAAGTCTTTCTATCATCTTCTTGTATCTTAGCCATAATGGTAAGAAGACAATCTAAGATAGAATCATCCATGTCTGGATTTCGGTAGATCGAACACAAATAAAAGTTGTTATGCCTGCCACAAACTTTTATTACCTGAATCTCATGACATCCACATTGATAGCAGGACTTATGAGAAACAGAGTACTCGGTTCTAATATACACCGCCATTCCCCTGGCCCTAGGGATGGCATCACGTTTCAAAATATTGGCTTCTTTAAACCAGTTATAAGGAGCTCAGAGGAGTGCCTCATATTTGAAAACAAAGTTTCTGAGCACAAAAGAATATCATACTGGGTGGACGCAACTGTTAGAGCTTGGATATTTGTATGAAGACCACGAATATTGCAATACAAAAGACGACAATGACGATATGTTGGACGTATTGGTCCCGGATTTCGCTCAATGTCTCCAGACTGCATAAGAATTAATAGAAATAAAAAAGAGACATCATACTTAAAAACTAGATTAAAAAGAATTATAACAAAAACAATATGTACAGAATTATAAATAAAGTGATTGATGATACCCATAGACTATTGTAAAAAGTCGAAAAAACTAGTCAACATGGAGGAGCCGATACACCTTGCAAGGCTAAATACCCTCCAGGATAGCCACTTCAACTGAAGGGAGGACAGTAAGGATGGTTTGGAGAAGAAAAAGAATCAGAAAAAGGAAAAGAGAACTTCTTGATAAACCACCAGGCATCCATGGCCCTTCTATTAAGCCTGCCCAACACACCATTTAAGAAAAAAAAAGACACATAGAAGAAAAAAAAAATAATAATAAGATAGAATAGTGTGCCCGAGTGCACCCTCAAGCAAGAGAACTCTAACCCAAGACAGTGGAAGACCATGGTACAGAGGCTATGGCACTGCCCACGACTAGAGAATAATGGTTTAATTTTGGAGTGTCCTTCTCCTAGAAGAGCTGCTAACCATAGTTAAAGAGTCTTTTCTACCCTTTCCAAGAGAGAAGTACACTGAAGAAATTGCAGTACAGTAATTAACTCCTTAGTTGAAGTCGCGTTTAGTATCTCATTGTTATCAGGTCTATTAGGAAAGACGAGAATATGTAACGAATAGACCAGACTATACCGCGTAAGTGTAGGCAAAGAAAAAATAGGCTGTAACCAGAGACAGGGATCCAATGCATTATTGTCTGGCCAGTCAAAGGATCCAATACACTTCTATTGGTAGTTCCTCAACGGGCGGCTGGTGCTCGGGCCAACCTACTACCTAATAATAGTAATAAGCCTAAGATTTTTACTATCATATTTAATATTATCGTTTAATGGAAATAATAATAAAAATAATAATATTAAAAATAATAATAATAATAATAATAATAATAATAATAATAATAATAATAATAATAAAATTTTATAATAATAATAATAACAATATTATTATTATTATTATTATTATTATTATTATTATTATTATTATTATTATTAGTAGTAGTAGTAGTAGTAGTAGTAGTAGTAATAGTAGTAGTAAACGTAGAATCTTCACTCTTAAAAAAGATAATCAGGTCAAACAAAATCCTCCATCTATTCCACAAATGTAAATTCCTGAAAGAAAACGTATTTCAAAATCCCATAATGGAAACGAGAGTTAAATAATGCAAATAATAGAATTTCTATATCGTGGAGCATCTCAAGTTTCCTCAAGGGACTTCCTCATTTGACTTCAACTCTCATTTCTGGTTTTGGTTTTGGAGTCGAGAACTTGTAAGGCAAATTGTATGTTTTGGAATAAAGTTTTTGCTTAATTCAGTTTATGGGTATTTTGATTTTTTCTAATATTATTGGAAATTGTATATATATATATATATATATATATATATATATTTATATATATATACATAAATATGTATATATGTATATACAAGTATATATATATATATATATATATAAATATATATATAATATATGTATATATACATATACATATATATATATATATATATATATGTGTGTGTGTGTGTGTGTGTATCTATATAAAAATATATATGTGTTTGTGTTTGTGTGTGTATGTAAACATACCTTCATATTTGATTTCTTGTGATTCCTAATAAGAAAGTCAGATTCAATAAACTTCAATGTCTATATCCCATTCCATTCTATTATCATCAAGAAGAAACACTAATTCAATTTTCTATTATCGTCTTTTTATTTGTTATTGGATATTCCGTTTCCAATATTGTTTATTTCTCTTGTTTATAGATATTTTATAATTGGAGTCTTGTTCTTGTACAAAGGCCAAACTACATTTATTTCGATGTTAGTATTTTCTCTGTTGGTTTACAAAAAGTAATATTGTTTTCAACTTACAAAACGAGTTGGAACATTATTCAGAGAAAAGAGGGATGAAGATAATATAGTTTATGACATTTATGACCATTGAGGCTTTCAGAATCCTTGAATATTTTTTAAACACACACACACACTCATATGGATATATAAGGCATACAGAAGTAGACACACACACAGACACAGACACACGCACACACACACACACGTATATATATATATATATATATATATATTTATAGATATATATATATATATATATATATATATGTGTGTGTGTGTATATATCTACCAAAAAAGTACCAAAAACATATCCTACCATAATATCCTTCGGCCAATCCTTCTCCCTTGGTCATCAGGAGCAGGTCTGTTCAAACGAGCAATCCTGATGTCAGGATCTGCACTCAGTCCCTGGGCTTCAGTCCGGGACCCATCTGGACACGCCTTCGATGTAGCCACCCAGCTGGACTGCCCTGTTCCAAACGACCTCTTTCGCCACTATGAAAATCTTCTCCAGTGTCTGAGGAAGAGGCCTCTGCACGACATATTGCAGGGGATTAAGTTGGAGATGTATTGATAATGAGTGTTTTATTACTAGTGTACGTGACCCGTCAAAAATCACAAGTTAGCATTCAGATTCATATGCTTACACACGCAGATACAGAGGCACTTCTTCCTCTAAGGGTATGAATATTCCCTCTCCTCCTACTCTAGGGATGGGGAGAGAAAATGTATATATATATATATATATATATATATATACATATATACTGTATATATATATATATATATATATATATAATGTATGTAGCTAGATTCTTGCAATTTATTATAAAAGATATCATAATTTTAACCTATTTACATATTCATTTTGTTTTGTTTTATATAACAAGTGGATATAATTTTTAAAAATAACAATTAGACATTCTAAGAAAATAAGGGAAAATCATTATATTTTGACTATAATACAATTTTAGCTTATACTCTTTCCACTAATATAATATGCTAGAACTTTAGGAAAAAATTGTACTTGGTAAATTATGGTGTTTTTAGTAATTATTCTTCCCCTGACCTATGATTCTACACATGAAATCTAAGTAGGTAGAAACTCTAATGAAATGTGACTATTCTTTTTTCTTTTTCTGTAAT
>NC_090758.1:62231873-62234373 GCF_036898095.1 Palaemon carinicauda | reverse complement strand
ATGTCTGACAGTGCAAACGACATAACTTCTGAAGAGCAGATATGGCCCAAATATGATCCAGTCTATCAGAGATACTTTCAAATAGGTGAGGTTCCTATTTTTGTGGGGCTGTTTTTACTCACAGATATAATGATACAATGATTTTCAATATTTTCTTGAAAGTATATTTATTCAGATTTTTTAAATAATTCTATTTCTTCATGATAACTTACAAATTAATGAAAAATTTCTTTCTTCTATATAAATTAAATCCTATGTTCTAGATTTTAACTTTCCTCTGTCTCTCTCTCTCTCTCTCTCTCTCTCTCTCTCGCTCTATATATATATATATATATATATGTATATATATGTATATATATATATATATATATATGTATATATATATATATATATATATGTGTGTGTGTGTATATATATATATACATATACATATATATATATATATATATACATAATTCTTCCTTAACCCATCTCCTAAGAATATCATTTAACCAAGCTAGTAATATATAACTTCTTCAATGTACTTCACAAACTACAGAACCTTAATAAGATACTAATATTTGATTGGTGAAGATTTTAATAAACTAAATGATACTACATCTAAAATCATATGATATAATTCTAATCATTAATATAGATTTTATATCTAGCCTTTCCAGAAACTCTCCTTACGTAAATTCAAGTGTTTGGTCTTTTATTTGTAATAACTTATGAAGCTGTAACAAACAAATCCTATTCGGTGATAAATTGATAAAAATATTTATTCATAACAACAAGGACGCAAAACCATATATTTTATATTTATTGAATATATCCTATACAGGGATCGTATCCTTGTTTTCCCATATTTACTATTATCTATTTATATATGTCTATTCATTCCAGGAACACAGAGCTTTGTACGTGACCACTACCGTGCTGGAAAAGTAGCCTTGTGGTCATGGCTACTACCTGGTCTGGAACAAGTGGGTACTCGGTACGGCCCAGATAATAACTTTCACAGATTACCAACTGATCTCCAATCTGGTTTATATCCTGAACTAACAGGTCAGTATAACTTAACTGAAGACTTTCTATTTATCCCAATTACTCCTACATTCACTGGCCCAACAAATACACCCTATAACTCAACAATTGTGGCTGAGGCTAACAAAAACAACGTCAGTGATTCAGCTAATTTGGATATGCTGAGTCAAATGGGGAAGGATTTCCCCTACACGACTGCACTGAGCGTGACAGCGGTCATTACCTGTTCTTTGCTAATTCTAAATATCCTGGTTCTTACTATCGTTTATTATCGACATAAAACCACCCGCTGGAGCCTCGCCAAAGGCTCGCAGGATGCGAATAGCAAGAGCGGGAATGATGTCCAGTTGCAATTGTCTGGGGACAATTGTGAGACAATATATGCCCCAGGGCATTATGAAACCCTGAGACCTTCTATCACAATGCTTAGCAACCTGGCCACAGCCTCTGAAGAGGAGTCCCAGCACGACTGGCCGTCAGACTACATAAGCAGCGTACAAACCATAGACGATATGACTGGCGTAACATCCAATAGGATCTCTCCAGATACGCAAGGCACCATTACGGATACACAAATGCTACACAAACCAAAAGAAAATATATTAACAGTTACAATGCTCAAGCAGCCTGTGGCTTCATACACATCTCCGAATGACGGTCAACTTGTCTCTACATATTCACCAATCGATAGTCAACTCGTCCCTACGTATTCAACAAAAGGCCAAGCAGTTACAAGTTATTCCCCGAAGGAGGGGCAACTAATTCCAAATCATTTGTCCAGCAGTGCTTCTACCATGCATATTAGGGAGTAATTAATGTCTAAATTACCAAAATATACTAAAAAAAAAAAGAAAAAACTTTCTTCTAAAAACAATGTTAGATTTACTCCAGAATATAGGGCCAATCATTCACATGATTATTTTTGATCGAGTCCAATAGCTATATATTGCCCTCTAAGATTACCATCTCGTCTTAAAAGTTATACTTAACAAAGGCCAATTAATAAAAATAATTTTCTTGAATTATAAAACACTCACTCAACTATACTCAGAAAAACATTGTTTTTCAGAAAACTAACCAATTCATCTAACTACTTTCATCGATCAAAGTCATTTTTTTTTTTTAAGAATTAGTTTTATATGTATTTTCAGAGTAATGGTTCTGTTATCAAACTATGTTGATCAAACACATCCATTACTATGGTGCACTTAGAAAATCATCAGAGAGGCAAAAACATAACGAATAATAGTTTTCATGATTTACATTTCCTTTTTTTTCAATTTTTGGTAGTAAAAACTTGTAATAACAATATTAAGAAAAAATATGTGGTATTTAACAATTTTGGTTATATTAAATATTCCTAGAGCTAAGAGAAAGTTGTCTACTTTTCATAAAAAGGAACTTTTACAAAATTACTTTTTCCACATTTGATAGAATATCTGATATCCCTAAGTAAAGTAACTGAGGCCCAATT
>NC_090758.1:62216873-62221873 GCF_036898095.1 Palaemon carinicauda | reverse complement strand
AAAGATGACCTGGATATATTTCTCTTCCTGTCACGGTTATTTATTCATCTATTTCCAAGAAAAAGAAAAAATTTTATATCCTGTTTCAAAGAATCGTTTGATATTTGATATCTAGGTAGATAAAACTCAACTATTATTATTATTATTATTATTATTATTATTATTATTATTATTATTATTATTATTATTATTGCTACTACTACTATGTTTTACTATTATTATTATTATCATTATTATTATTATTATTATTATTATTATTATTATTATTATTGTTATTATTATTATTATTATTATTAGTTGTAGTAGTAGTAGTAGTAGTAGTAGTAGTAGTAGTAGTAGTAGTAGTAGTAATAAAATATCATATAAAATATTTCAACAAATATGACTAAATAAAATGTGAAATTAAGAATAGTATCTATTAACCATCTGATATATTTCTTCACCTCCATATTAGGAGACTCTGGATGACATCTAAGTCATATAAGAAGATGGGGTATATCACACCAATCTCTATCCCTCCAAACATCTGAGATAGATTTTCCCTTTTATCAACCATAAAAAAAAGGCTCCCAAAAGCGACATTTTATCTTCGTCGGAAAAAAAAAAAAACTCACCTTTAAGAAGTCCAAGATTAAGGCTCAAATTGCCTAACTCTGGAGGCGAAATGGAACTAGTGAAGGTAAATGACACATAAGAAACGAATGAAGTTGAGAAAGAGAATTGCCACTTTGAAGTTGCTTGTTGATTCCCACAATAAATAAGGAGAAGAAGAAGAAAAGATCTGATCCAAGTCTCTCCTCAGACGAACTCCTGAGATGTGCCTCGTATGGAAGGGCTTCTTTGGACAGGTCTCATTACATGGATCTCTACATCACGGGTCCTCAGTCAGTCGGGCAGATTATTTTTTTTTATTGATCAAAGCAAATTAGAATAGGGTTTGTAAAGAAGAATTTCCTCTATATATCTTATGTTTGAAGTATCAGTGGATATTCGTGTATGAAATTAAACACATATATACATATGAGACACTTCAACATATATCACTACTCACTTATCACTAACTGTTTAAGTGAGAGACGTGAAAATGTCTTCTTCAGAAGACTAAAATACTAAATACAAAAACACTGATGGAAAACCCGGACTAAAATAATGATTGACTACAAAGAAAAAGTAAAATTAGAAATTATATTAATGATAACAGACTCATTGCCAAGTCTGAGACAGGAAGATGCGTTTTCATATAAAAATCCTGAAGAAGAAATGACTTTTATCTACATACATTGTTAACTACTTCAAATATTTCTCAGCCTTGGTGTCCGTCTCATCAAAATACATTTGCTCCGGTGAATTCAGTCAAATTAATTTCGTTCTTTTTGCCTTTGGGGAAAACAGGAAATCAAACGACACAAGTAATAGATTTTTATTTATTCCAGATTTGTTTTGCTTAGCAATGCGTTTAGAAATCTTATATCGTATAGTTTTGTGTATTTATGTTTTATATGGTTTATATATTTATTTCAATTGTCCAATTTTTGGTTCCCCTAATACCAAAAGTGTTCATTTGTTTGTTAATGATTTTGTACCTTCCTCAAAATTTAATTTCGATGTTCATATGAATGGCTCTTTTGAATTTTTTACATCTTTACAAGTTGTAGAGGTGTTTTCATTTCAGGGAGAGAGAGAGAGAGAGAGAGAGAGAGAGAGAGAGAGAGAGAGAGAGAGAGAGAGAGAGAGAGAGAGAGAGAGAGAGAGAGAGATAATACACACACACACATATATTTATATATATATATATATATATATATATATATATATATATATATATATATATATATATATATATATATGCATATATATATATATATATATATATATATATATATATATATATATATATATATATGTATATATATATATATATATATATATATATATATATATATATATTTATATATATATATATATATATATATATATATATATATATATATATATATTTATTTATTTATTTATATTTATATATATATATATATATATATATATATACACGGTGTTTTTTATTCAAATATAATACAAGTACACTTTTTCTTTTCACAAAAAAAATTGAATAATAATAATTCCTTTATGTTCATATTTAAGGAAAAAGAATTATACATAAAATTTTTGCTTAGCCAAATCTAAATATAGACCTAGATTAACTATGGCGTTGAAAGAATAATATTCCATAAATAAAAAATAACTAATGTAAAATAACAACACTGGATAAAAATACTAATACTATTTATATCATGTTAAAGGACTCAAAAGATGCAGAATATCAATAAATTAGGCAAACGTTCCTTATCACGAAGACAATAATATATTCAGATGGAATATTCCCTTCTAAGCATCACAACCTTCGAACCCACTGTCTCCCTTTCCTCTCGCTTTCTCTCGAAACCGGAAAATGGTTTCTTTAGAATATAAGAATGCAGTAATGCAATGCATATTACTCTGCTTAATTTACATAACAGAATATTGGATGTCCCGTTGGAATTTTGTATCCAGTAGGTAGAATTCCTCTTTGTTGCATATTGCATAACTTCACAAATGGACAACATCGACGGAAATGGAAATGGAATTTTTACGAGCAAAACTTGAAAATTGAAGGAAGGAGAAATAATAGACCATATATATATATATATATATATATATATATATATATATATATATATATATATATATATATATATATATATATATATTTATATATCTCATTCATCCTTTGAAACAAGAATTATGTTCGTGATCCATGTGAGCCACGCAATTAGCAAACTAAATTTTGAAAACCCAGTTGTCAAAAAGGAGAACTCACTACAGTAATCTCTCTCATTTCGAGATTCCATTATGGGAAATCTTTCTCAAGATTTGAATAATCTTCAGGTTGTCCCGGGGAGAGGAGATTGTGAGGTCTACAACCTGCTGGAATAGATTTATCTTTGTAATATGGTTAACTTAACTGACCGTGAATCTCCAATAATCTCATTTTCCTTCAAAGGTAGAATACAGATTTTCTTTTTAATTAGATATAAATAACATTTAGAGACAAAGAAATTTAGAACCATCTGAAAATTATGAAATGAGAGGAGTGGCAGGCATAGTGAAGATTACAGAGTTGATAAGAGTGTCACTCTTATCATCTCAGCAATCTGAACTACACCTGCCATTCTTCTTATATCATTATTGTCTAATGTTTCAGACAGTGATATTCCAATAATCCACCTTAGCATTGTCACCTCTGTTCTCTCTGTCCTAACCACTACATGCTAAGGAAATATATTTGGTCTCTTTCGAGTCTGGTGACATGACGCTTATATGAATTAGTAATCAAGTTCGCTGTTTCTTAATCTCTTTGCTGGAAGAATATCCCTTCCAGAAGTCATATGTGTTCTGTTATATAGTAATTTATGTGTGTTTGCTTATTTGCGTGTGTGCACGTGTGTGTGCGTTCGTGTATATACATAAAATAAAGGTCAGTAAAGGCAGAATAACAGTCACCTTCATTGCAAGAGTAACTTTGAATTCGAGGAAGTATTGGTCAAATATAAAATGCAAATTATATTCATGAGGGAAAGTCCATCAGGCTTTTGGAGATTAGAGAAGGCCTTAGGCTTAGTCTGTATTGAAAGAGAAGATTTATTAGCCCAATGAATTAGACATAGCTCTCCTTAGACAGATATAGAATGGGTCTTTGTTTTACTGTTAGAAGTTTAAAATATTAATTTAATATATGTTTTAATTTTACTACCTCGATCTTATTTCTGTTTGCATATTTTTTTTCAATCAATATATTACGAAATATTTTTTTTTTTTTTAATCCTATTACTTATTCTATGAAATTATTTATAGTCATACAAAAGGTCGTTTGAACATTGAACCTTTTCAATAGAATTACTGATATATGTATTGCAATCTATTGAAAAAAAAAAAAAAAAATATATATATATATATATATATATATATATATATATATATATATATATATATTTATATATATATATATATATATATATATATATATATATATATATATATATATAATTTTACTTATATATCGTTAATAAAAAAATTTTTTAATAATGAATTATGATAAAAAATAAATAAATATTTATCATATTTTATTTAGAATTGAAGTTTTAGATAATATTCGTTTCAGCATTTAGAGATCGTCTGAAAGTCTTGTCTTCACTACGGTGACTCTGTTGGGGCTAAGTCTTATCCTGGGTCATATTAGTTCAGACTTTGTCTTCTGCTGTCTCGAAAAGAGAAGGATGGGATATTCTAAGTCCCTCCCTCACTCTCTCCCATGAGCATTTTCATTTTCATCTATAATTATCCTGTTTTTCAAGCTACGTTTTTTATAAGATTTGACATTTCATAAATCATTAAACATCTATTTTTACATATTGAATTATAAAGTATAGGGAGTGACTTCAAATTATCTTTTATGATATCTAAGTATTAATGCTATATAATTCCAAAACATAATTTCTTCATATTCATCAATAAGAATTAAGTCAATCTGAGTTTCCCCTCAAAGGGAATTAACAGCTTCAGTATTGAGAGAAGCTTTGCAACATTTTTAACGAATATAAAGTGAAAATTTGAGAGAAAAAAAAACTCCTTGAATAAACTGAGATCTGAGATTGAACGAATATGGAATATCTGCTTTTAATTGTCTACTGTAAGATTTGGCCATTTTTTTTCGTGGCTGAGCTGTGAAGCAAATAAGGAAGATGTTTAAACGATTTGCTGTTTCTTTTTACATATATTTTCCACTTAAAAAAAAGTGAACAAGTTTTCCATTTCAACCTTTGTGGTATTAAAGAAAAGATACAAACATATAAACAAAATAAATATTTCTGTCATATGTTTGATTCTTTTGTCTCTTTCGAAAACGTTCAGGGATTAATTTTACTTCTTTCTTTTACAGTTGGGTAAGTCTTTCTCTCTCTCTCTCC
>NC_090758.1:62206873-62209373 GCF_036898095.1 Palaemon carinicauda | reverse complement strand
AACAGGTTACGTTCTTCAAGGTTAGTTTGTCTTACTGTCCACATCAAAAAGTCTTGAGCCAAAGATTCTGCCTCGTAAGTCTTATTTTGCAAGTTATTGGATAGCATCTCTGCAACTTTTAGTGTCGGTGCAAGCAAACTCTCTGTATTAAAAGGAAAGTGTCTTCTATGCATTTCATTTAATGAAGCAGCAAACCTTGAAATGGCGCTCTTAAAGCTAGTGACGTCATTCTCAGGGAGAAAAATTGCTTGCACACGCACTTCAACAACAACGTTACTTGATGTAATAAAAACGTCTTCTTGTCTCTCCACTATAGTGCCATATTTAAAATCTATACTTTTAGTTTCAGAGCTCTTACCAAACGAGAAAAATGTCGGAGCGAACAATATCACTCCTAACAATAAAAAATTAATTTTGGAAACCTGTAATGAGAAAAATATATGTAATTACTCCTGTATTAAGAAGAAAAAATTTTTAACATAAATTTCGTAGATAAAAAATAAAAAAAAAAAATTCCCTCCCTTTCTTCTCTCTTATTTTAATTTCTTATGTGAGCCAATGGTACAGTTCTCTCATCAGTGGGTTAGGATACGTTTTGAACTCTAAATCTATTGGCCGTTAATGTTTCCAAAATGCTAAATGGGCCTTCAAACTTAGGTGTTAGTTTATAATTGAGTCCTTTACATACATTTACCTGTATGTATACATTATCACCCACCGTATATGTTTTAGTTGGCTTCGCTATTTTATCATGATTCTTTTTCATTATGATTTAGGATTCTTCTAGATTCTTTCGAAGGATATCAAAACGACTATTGCTTTCATTTATACATTCTTTTAGAGGATTTGATAAATTAGTTGTAGGCGTTAATACATGGAAAGGCGTTCTAACTGGGGTACCATACAATGCCTCGTGCGGCGACATTTTAATTGATAAATGATATGAGTGATTCAGAGTACTTAGTACCGCAGATATAGCAATATCCCAGTTGGGGTCTGATCCCCCTAGTGTTAATCTCAATAAGTTTAAAACCTTCCTATTCGGTCTTTCCACTAGCCCGTTCGACCCTGGGTGATAGATCATGGTATTGATTTTCTTTATGCTAAGGAATTCACACAATGAGGTAAGGAAATGATTATTCAATTCTCCACCCGAGTCTGAGATTATCATGTGTGGAATTCCATGCTTACAAATGTAACAGTCATAAAACATCCTAGCACATTCAATCGCAGTTTTGGTTTTAAGCGCTATCAGTTCTGTATATCGAGTCAAAGCCTCTACAATTTCTAAGAGGTGCTTATTTCCTCTGTCTGGCTCGTAAAATCCTTTTAATAATTCTAAATGTATCCTTTCAAAGAGTTGATTGGGCACGGGATAAGCTCCTAGGCTGACAGGTGTTTTGGAGTGCCCTTTGTTTTCCTGACAAGTGCGACAATTAGCTATGTCTTTTTTATATCTGTAATCATCGTATGCCAATAAAACAATGATTTGGCTTTCTGTGATATTAATGAGAACCCGGGACAGTGGATATAAGTGAGATTGGTACCCCTACCTGGTCGTTAGTCACATGTGGTGTATTGCAGGTTTTCCTTGTCACGGATCTACATAGAATATTGTCTTTGATTATATAATTCTGCTGCGTATACTTTATATATTCCCTTTCCTTACGATTTCCTTCCAAAGCATTTATAATTTTTTCTAATTTCTGGTCTTTTCTTTGCTCAGTCAGTAATAATTCAGCGCTCCAGCCTAGATCCTCTTGTTCAGATATAGTTTAAACAATAGGCATGGATCTTGATATATCTATCAATTCACCTAATGGCTCTGTACAAGATGACACTGGGTTGCATGATAATGCATCAGCAATGATATTTGCTTTCCCTGGTAAATACCCGATTCTCGCGCCAAAATCTTGGATGATCAGATGCCACCGAGTTCGTTTGGGGCTGTGACTAAAGCCTTTAAAGAAGTCGGTGAGGGGTTTATGATCAGTAAGAACCTTGACGAGATAACCATATATTATGAACTTAAGATGCACTAGTGAATTAACAATAGCTAGTCCTTCTTTGTCTATTGCTGCATACTTACTTTTGAAAGTTCTCAGTTTTCGAGAATAAAAAGCTATCGGGAAAAGTTTTTTTTCATATTGCTAAAGCAAAACCCTCCTACTCCTAAGTCTGAGCCATCTGTTGCAATGAAGAATTCCTTACCGAAGTCAGGAAATTTTAAGATAGGAGAACTGCACAGTTCATCTTTTAAGGTATTAAATGGCTGTTGATGCTGCTCAGACCAGATGAAATCTACGCCCTTCTTCGTAAGATCAGTTAGGGGAGCGGCTATTATTGAATAATTGCGTATAAAACGCCTGTAATATCCACTATACCCCAGAAATTTGTGTATTCCCTTGACATTAGTAGGTATCAGAAAGTTACAGATAGCTGACACCTTATCGAGGACTACTTTAAAACCTTGGCTAGACACTGTAAAACCCAAATAGAC
>NC_090758.1:62199373-62201873 GCF_036898095.1 Palaemon carinicauda | reverse complement strand
ATATATATATATATATATATATATATATATATATATATATATATATATATATATATATATATATATATATATATATATATATATATATATAAATATTCAACACATTTAACTACTTTTTTTAAATCATATAGAGGTCCTTTGCCAACAAATGCCTATTCAGAACAAACACTGTTTCAGATTTAAACTAAATCCAGAAATCCAGAAGTTGACGACGACAACCTCCCCTCAGCCAATGACAGTGTTTCATTTTGAGAGCAGGAAAAACAGGTCTTGCATACGAGCTTTCCTACGACATGATGAATAGTATAGAAAGTATCCGAACGCAAGTTTAATCACGATCTTTCATAACCTTCAAGAATGGCTTATTTCTCACTTCACTTAACGAATAAACTTTTATTATTATAACACGTCTGTACCCTGTCTCTAATCGGGATTAATGTGTCCGGTATTTGTTTAAATGCTACGTAATTCTAAGAGATTGTTCTTCTATATACCTAAATTCAATATTAATAATTCATTCTTGTTCTCAAAAACTATTTTTTTTCAATTACAAAGATAACGAGGTGGAAAAGTGGCAGGAGCCTTTTCAATATGTGCTTTATTAAGGGTCTCTGGAGGTAGGTAATACCTATTATATAATACTTAATACTTAATACTTAATACTTACTCGTTGTGTGTAAATAATAACATATTTCTAAGACCATTAACACCTTTGTAAATGCGAGAGGGATATTATTATTTGTATTATTATTATTATCATTATTATTTGGCCTGATAATATTTCTTTTCTTTCTATTCTTTTCATCTTTTTATATAACAGAAAGAAAAAAAAATATAAATTTTTAATGAAAAAATTCTCACCTTAAATCTATAAATATATAATAAGAATATTTATATTTTTATTTCATTAAGATTGAATAACACCTTTGGAGACATAAAATGATTTATAAGATTATTAAGAACAAACTAATTGAAGCAGAGTACGCGAAATAATAAACAACAGCCAAATTCAAATAACATTTTACTAAAGATATAATAAACAGAATTTTTTTATCTATTTGAAAACAACTCTTGTGGGATATAAGAGACAAGATAAACATATATATACATACATGTATACATGCTTAAACACAAAAACACACACACACAGACAAAGGCTGGGAGAATCTTTCCAACTTTAGTTCAACTCTCAATTACTTTGTCTGTCAACCCTAGAGATCAAACTTCTACTACAAAAAAGATATTTCTTTTTTCTGTGTCAGTAAAGAATTATTTTGAAATTAGGAAATTATTTTATTCACTGATGATCTAAAAAATAGATACATATATAGTTTGAAATAGAAAATAAAATCATACAATAAAGAAACCTACCAAAACTGAAATAAAAGCCACAAACTAGCAAAGCATCATCAATATGCTAAAATAACAAACAGTCGTTAAAAATTAATAAACAATTGTAGTTTAAAATAAAATACTAGTAATATAACAATCGTTAAACTAAATGTTTACATTGTACTTCCTTACAATTCCATTAACAAGATGAGTGTCTAATTTAAAAATACCAGAACTGAGATTTAAAATTTGATTATTAAAATATTTATTAAATATTTTAATAATCAAATTTTAAATCTCAGTTCTGGTCTTTTTAAATTAGACATTCATCTTGTTAATGAAATTGTAAGGAAGTACAATGTAAACATTTAGTTTAACGATTGTTATATTACTAGTATTTTATTTTAAACTACAATTGTTTATTAATTTTTAACGACTGCTTGTTATTTTAGCATATTGATGATGCTTTGCTAGTTTGTGGCTTTTATTTAAGTTTTGGTAGGTTTCTTTATTGTATGATTTTATTTTCTATTTCACTTTGTACCCTGAAGAAGTGTACATAATACACGAAAGCGCTTGGTACCTGGTCTTTTCCTTTCCTGTTTCCTGTGGATTTTACCCTTTAATATATGTCACGTGCAGTTTTGTGACTGATAAGTAATATAGTTTGAATAGATAGACTGGTAGGATCCATAAGTAGATGAACTAGTTAATTATATAATTAGTAAGAAGGTAGATTGATATAAACGTGAGTATAATAATAGATACTGAAAAGCATATATATATATATATATATATATATATATATATATATATATATATATATATATATATATATATATATATATATATATGTATATAAGCCTTATAAGATAATAAAATGAAAACTGTAATTAGGAATTCTAATATAAAATGTCATATGATGAACAGAATAAAGAAAAAAAATTGAATTAGATAAACTAAAAGAACGAAATGGAAATTCATATTTCTTTATCATATTATATTGACATATCAATTGGGTTAGAAAATAAATTTTACTGACATTTTGACCACAATTAATTCACATTGACCATTTAAGCAACAAAAGTCGTCGTGTTTTAAATAATATGTGAATAAAATTAGAAAAATAAATCTTCCATTCGTATACTCAAGTAAAGTTGCTCTGCAT
>NC_090758.1:62186873-62189373 GCF_036898095.1 Palaemon carinicauda | reverse complement strand
TATAATTACATATATATGTAGATATATGTATAAATATATATATATATATATATATATATATATATATATATATATATATATATATATATATATGAATCTACCTACCATATGGCTCAATTCGCAGATAGTTTGTGCTTCACTCTGAACTATTAAGCCAAAACTTTACTTCTCCTTTCCTGGCTATTTAATATATTATGATCACTATAGTCCATCTCTTACTCTTCTCGAGAGCCTGGCTTTGTGTCCTAATCTATTCTACGGAATTAAAGTCACTAAATTAAATATTAAATATTGAGTATTAAATATAGCCACATCTAAATAAAATAATTTTGCTTTAGAGTGGTTATACATCTCCAGGAATAATCTAACCGTATATTTACTCACAGAAATATACCATAAATTATTTAAGTGTCATTCAGGTTTATATGAGAAGTCAGTCATCATTTTTTTGTATATTTTTTTTTTTTGTATTTCTTCATTTAGTCTTACGACATGCAATTCTGAAATCAGAATAACACAAGAGAAATGAAAGGATTATCAGAAAGGGGAAATTCGTTCAGATAAAATTAGGCTCTGTAGAAGTTAAATATTCTCAAACAACATTGGAAATAAGTAAATAAATATAACACGGATAACGAGGTATTATGGGGTTAATATAATGTCTTTTTTATTGTATATCACTGAATGAAAATGTGGTTCCATACTCTGATATTCTTTTGTATGTAGCTGTTATGAAAACATACATAGGGTTAATGTACATTTTCATGATCACAAGCCTTATGATAATGATGCTATTTTTATATATTGATTTATAATATATGTCCCCTGGCCCTATATAAAATCATATAATTATGGCACGATGCTTTATAAGTTCTTTATCAAAGAACTAGAAAATTATTCATAACAATTAGTATATAAATTTGTACCTAAATTCTACCAAAAAACACAAGTAAGTGTTGAACAACCAATCATTTATCTGTCGTAAACTACTTGATAAGACTGCTTTGCCCCCCTGACCTCCACAACCCCATTCCAGTTCCACCTTTCGCAATACAATTCCAATTCTTCAAATGTGCAAAAGAGTCCATTATTGGCAAAACAGGAAAGCTGTCGAGAGTATCCTTGCGAAGCCCATGACGTCACAACTGGGTGACACCAATATAAGTGAGGGTAAAAAATACAGTACACTCGCATTATAAGATTCTTATTATGGTACAGTTTACCTCCTTGCATACGCAACATATGTATTTGCATATTTAATATTATTAAGCATTATTATAAATAACATGGGATAAACATATCAAGTATAACAGTCATTTAAATATAAAATTGACAACCTTACTCCCCCATCTCGTGAAATTACTAGGAGTTGAGGGTGTATAATGACATTTAGTGGTGCTCACGATAAACATTTTGAACCTGATTTTAATGTCCTTGCTTCGTAAAACCAATATATGACGTAAAGTTCTGTCTCGACCACGAGCGCTGCTCTCCCTATACTAAACTATGGAATGACAATTGGCGTGAAACGACCATTACATTCATTAAGGGATTTTCAACTTATTTACTTATATTATAAGGCGTCTTTTCTTTTAACTCGAAGAAATATGTCAATAAAAGATGTTCTTTAATAAGGCGAAGAATCGTAGCTGTTGAATATTATTGATATTTATAATGTAACAATAAAGGAAACAGTTTTAAGAATTAATTTCTGTAAATTCCCCCCCCCCTCTCTCTCTCTCTCTCTCTCTCTCTCTCTGATAATGACTAATCTATGAATGTTTAGTGCAACAAACAATTGGCCGCCGAAAGGCAAGATAATTAAAAACAGATTCTTTCAATAAAAGAAAGTTTGTAGCCATTAAACTTGAATTGCGTTACATTGCAGCAGACCTTGTGCGTCTGGTGTGATCTGCAATTTGACTTCAACAATAAACCAAAAATCCTGTAATTCAATCAAGAAAGAAGCTGGCTTCAACAATCAGACCTGGAATGATTAAGGCATTCCCTTTCGTGTTTGTTGAGGGAATTAACCAAACGTTTCCTCCTCCTAAACATATGAACTTTACAAAGTTTCCCGAGGTCTTGGCCAAATAACCTTCGCAGATGACTTGGTTTCTGTCGTTTGCTTCAAACTTCTCGATTGTGTTGCCTTTATTACGAAGAAAAATATGAAGCAATAAAGTAAACAAGATATCATCTTGCATTTCAACTGTGATATTATGCTTGCTCAAGTGTGGGAAACACCTTCCTTAAGGCTCCCAGAAGTATCGCAAACACGTCTAGCAATATCCTAGATAAGAAGTCTTTCTGGAATTTTTCTTTAATCTCAGGGAATATTACCCACAGATCTTAATGGTCCTTTATATTGGAGAAGAGAAGAATTTATTTGAGAGTTTGTGTACTTGAGGGACGATGATCTGTTAGAATGAAGCGTACGTAGTTTTAATTTACTATTTTTTTCATTCTTCCATATATTTCAGTCTATCAATAAAAATAA
>NC_090758.1:62176873-62181873 GCF_036898095.1 Palaemon carinicauda | reverse complement strand
AGCCATCATTTCCAGAATTGGTCGGCAAGATATTACGCTTGACGCCAGCGGCGCCTAACATACAAGTCCTTCTGGTCTGTCTTCGTTACTGGGAGCACTGCACTTTTAAGAGTCAACAGCATACTAGGCGTCAACGGCAGTGGACAGTCTGGGTCGTCGTTTACCTTGGTTAGGGGTCTTCCATTCACCAAAGACTCGGCTTTGCAGAACAGAGTCGATAGTGTGTCGTCAGTGGTGACCTGCTGCAGGCAGGTTGCACTGAGAGCTCTTCTCACTGAGCGTATGAGGCGTTCCCAGACTCCTCCGAAGTGTGACGCATGTGGCGGGTTGAAACGCCACTCGATGCCCTTAGCTGCTAGGGTTTGGGCAATTTCCTCTTCTTTGAAGTCTTGAAGAGCTTCCTTCAGCTCTTGGTCAGCTGCGACGAGGTTGGTACCGTTGTCTGACCATATTCTCTTAACAGCTCCTCGCCTGGCCATAAATCTTCTTACTGCATTCACAAAGGAGTCTTGATCCATCAAGGTGAGAACTTCCAGGTGAATCACTCGCACTGTCAGGCAGGAAAAATGGCTCCCCAGCGCTTCACTGTAGAGCGCCCTTGCTTCACAAAGAAGGGACGAAGCCGTCTGTCCCTGTATTGGTTAAGGGAGGATCCCCCGGACAGATCCGGTCAGAGGGCAAGTCGGCCATCACTTGATTCATTGGCCGACAACTGAGTCTTCTACAGATGACACAGTCACGTATCACTGATCTAACTACTGAATTTCCATGAACGATCCAGTAGTTTTTTCTTAGTTCATCCATAAGATGGTTCTGCCCACAATGGCTGTTTGTTTCATGGGTCCATCGCACCATCTTCCTCACAATTGGCGACTTGGGTGGAAGAATGATGGGGTGCTTGCAGCTATCACTGATGGTGGCTTCACAGAGTCTTCCACCAACCTTTAGCCAGCCTTCTTGTAGAAATGGTCACAACTTGCAAATCTTGCTGGATTTCTTCACCTTGGAGTCCTTCTTGGAGAGTGATTTGATCTCACTCTAATACTCTTGAGCTTGAATCTTCTTCCATATTTTGGTTGTTGCACAATTCATCTCGTTTGCATATAACACTTCTGATCCACTCTTGGTTCCTAATCGCCTCAGTCGAGTGATGATTCGCACTATCTTGGTCCATGAAGAGAACTTGGCAGCAATCTTCTCCACTAAGATTGGTTCTGGCAACACCATGCTGAAGATGGGTGCGAACTGCTTAACTTCTGGATCTCCATCTAGTTCTGCTCGCTTAACATCATCAGGAAGAGCTGGCCAGCTGTCCTGCTCTTGACACAGGAACTCTGGTCCTGTAAGCCACAGCGACGACTCCAGCAAGCTGTCAACATCAAGGCCCAGAGAGGCCAGGTCTGCAGGGTTCACAGAGGTGTTCACATACCTCCAAGCGGTGATGTCACTGAGGTCGGGGATGAGGTTCGCATGGTTGTTCACAAACGTGTGGTATCTTGCAGACAGGTTACGGATGTACTTCAGGACAGACGTGCTGTCAGTCCAGAACACCGAGTCACACAACTCCAAATCGAGTTCTGACCTGATCTTGCAATCAAGTTGAGCTGCCACAGCAGCAGCAGTCAATTCCATTCGTGAAATACTCAGTCTCTTGAGGGGAGCTACACGAGCTCGACCCATAACCAGTGTACTGTTCACTTGGTTATTCTTGCTTACCGAACGCAGATACGTGGCCACACCATATCCTGTCTGGCTTGCGTCCGCAAAATGGTGAAGTTCGTACGATGATACCTCCCCAAAGTCTGGAGATACCAGGCTTCTTCTGATCTTGAAGTCTCCTAGACACTGAAGCTGGAAAATCCAACTGCTCCAGCGATTTGCTTCATCGTTGTTCATTTCTTCGTCTCAAGGTAAGTTGCGACGACACAGGTCTTGTAGTAACATCTTCCCTTTCAGGGTGAAAGGTGCAACAAAACCAAGTGGATGGTAAAAGGAAGCCACTACAGAGAGAACTCCTCTTCGCATCCTAGGCTTCTCCTTCAGGTTGATCTTGAAGGTGAACTCATCACTGCTCATGTCCCAGGGGATACCTAAAGCGCGCTCCGTAGGCAGCTCGTCCTTACTGAGGTCCAATGTAGCCACTGATTTATCTCTCTCCCCTTCAGGCACGGCAGCAAGAATGCACTTGTTGCTAGATGTCCACTGGTTCATCCGGAATCCTCCATCAGCACAGAATCCAATGAGGTCTTTTGTCAATTGGATACAATCTTCCTCGCTGTCCATTGACTTCAACAAATTGTCGACGTAAAAGTTGTGTCGTATAGCATGGCAAGCTTCTTCACCCTACTTGTCACCATAGTCTAGTGCTGCCTGTCTGAGGCAGAAGTTGACTACACTAGGGGACGATCGCGCTCCAAACACATGTGAAGTCCTCCTGAACTCTTGAATAGCTTGATTGGTGTCTCCACCTGGCCACCACAGGAAGCGTAAAGAGTCCCTCTCGTCTTCTGGCACCTTGACTTGATGGAACATTTCTTGTATGTCCACAGTAACAGCATGTTGCCCTTCCCTGAAGCGCAGCAGCACTCCAGCAAGACTACTTATGAGATCTGGTCCCTTCATGAGGTGGTCATTGAGTGAGGTCCCAGTATGCTTAGCCTTAAGGTCGAAGACGACCCTAAGCTTGGTAGGGTGTTTGACCCCATGGTGCGCCATGTAGTTCACACGGCCATCACTGTGATTCAGCTTGTCGACTGGGACAAGCTCAGCGTACCCTTTCAAAAGGTATTTCTCTACTTGTTTGATGTATATAGTCTTGTACGTTTCATTTGCCTCAAATTTCTTTTTTAAGGAGTGAGTCCTACGTTCTGCATGGCATGGTTATTAGGTAGAGGCTCAGTGTCACTAAAGGGTAAGCAAGCAACATACTTGCCATCTGTCTGGACAACAGTTTCGTCCAAATAAGACAGGAATCTCTTGTCTTCAAAAGAATCTTCTATCTTTGAGAGTGTCTCTTTCTCCCAAAAGTCTTGTTTGAAGTTGCGTTGCAGAAGTTCTGTTGTATCATCCACAGTGCACACATGGAACAGAGGGGAAGGACCTGAAGTCAATCTGGGTCCTGTTGGGCCGAAAACAACCCACCCTAGCTTGGTCAGGTAGGCAGATGGCTCGTCCTTCAGCCTAAGTCGCTGGTCTAGAATCACTCTGTTCAATGTCGTGTCTAGCCCAAAGATTAGCTCTACTTGACGATGATCTTCAGGTAGACTTTCTACTTCCAGGTCACTCAGATGTGGCCACTTGGTCAGCCATTCTTGACTCATGGCATGGTCCATAGGCACATTGATCTCGTCAGCCACAAACAAGTCGGTAACATGCTCTCCTTCATCAGTTAATATTGCCAATGTGTTGGGACAGAACTTCCTTATAAGTGAAAGTCCCTGCTTCAGTTGCCATGATCTGGTTGCATGGTCTTCCTTTGGGACCCATTCGGTCTATCAGGCTTCTTGCTGCCAATGTTGGGGCAGCTCCACTGTCAATGAATCCATAGGTTGCATGGATGCCATTCACAAGAACAGGTAAGATCTTCAGCATTGTTCTTCCCTTAGGTAACTGGCTTGCACTCACTGAGATCATAGGTTGCACATTTGGGGCTACAGCACTCTTGCTAGCTGTAGCAGTCGCGCCACCTTCTGTAGCACCAACTGCCTTTTCACCTCCCCCGATAGCACTTTTGCCTCCCACATGGGCTGCACCTGTATTGCTTGCAGTCTTAGGTAGACTATGCAGCATGGTATGGTGCTTGTGATATCAACACTTTTCACAGATGGATGCATCTTCACATTTTGCATATGAATGTTCACCATTAAGACACCTGAAGCAGTATCTTGCCTTCTTTATCACCTCCCCGCGATCTGGAAGCTTCAACCTCTCACATTTGAAGCACTCTTTAAGTTCATGGTCCTTCTTAGTGCAGAAGGGACACCATTTCCCTCTAGCTGGTGAAGCTGTGTGGTGCAGAGGTAAGGTCTTAGGCCTGACAGGCTTGGATGGCTTCTTAGTAGGCTTCTGGGTACAATGATCGCACTCATAATAGGAGAGATGGTTGGCAATACACGCCTGCTTCTCAATTTACTCTATTAGATCTGGAAGCTTGAACTTATGTTCCTCGCATTTCGCTACCCATCTCACTCTCAGTTGGTATGGGAGCTTTTCAACAATTTACTTCATTGTTTCTTGAAGCTCTATTCGATGGTAGTTATTACCAAGTGCTGCCTTAACTGTCTTCAAACATGCAGCATAATTTTCCAGGCCATCAATATCACCTGCATTAATCTCCTTCCAATCAAATAGCTTCTTGACATAAGCATCTGACAGGTCATTGTTATTCTTGTATTTACGACACAATATCTCCCAAGCACAATCATACCCAATGTCAGTGAGTAGATGGAAACAGTTCTCAATCAGGTTCTTGGGGGTACCATCTAAATAGTTGTATAGATGAGTTAGCCTTCGTGCAAGGTCATCGGTATTACACTCCACAACCCAGGTGAAAGAATTCATAAACATAGAAAATTTGGTTAAGTCTCCAATGAAACGCTCCAGCTTCATCTGTGGCAGCTGCATTCATCGTGTTAGTTCTTGCTGACTAGCTATTGTACAATCAAGAGCCTTTACTATTTCAGAAGTTTGCAGATCTGCTTGTGATACATCTCGAGTTAAGGGAACACGTCTTGGGACAAAAGGCGTCGCATCTGGGACCAATGGAGTTGAATGATGTTCAACACCCTTCAGGTCATACGTCACATTGTGGACGTTTGTACGATTCACATCTAGTTCATGAACCCTGCTGATTCTCCCACTCTCATAGTGAGAATTTACATTACTTCTCCACTTCTCAATCCCTTTGACATCCAACTTAACTGATGAGTCCCTCTTCTCCCGTTGTGAAGCATTACTAGCAGCGGAACCAGCATATGAAGTTCCTACTTCAGACAGTGTTT
>NC_090758.1:62166873-62169373 GCF_036898095.1 Palaemon carinicauda | reverse complement strand
TTTCTCTTTTTCCTACTATCAAACAATGAGAAAATCTTTCTCCAACTTTTGTTCAACTTAGGCTGACTCTTTCCCATGTGTTATCTCAACCTGTAAGACACAAACTTTGATTCTTTCAAGGAACTCTTCTTCGATGTAATGTTTGTTGTTAATATCATTAGATTCATAGTGATGAAAACGACCAAAACCCAGACATGAATATGGACATGCCTGAGTCTTTTGTTATGCAGTGGACTAGAAACGACTGCATTTGTTGATGTTGTACATACATAAATGTTTTCATGTGTGTTTGTTTATATATGAACATTATTATGTTCTTCCTCCCATCACTGAACTTCAATTATCCTATTTTCATTATCAAGAGGAGAGTTGGTTTTGCATTATTTTTCCTCTTTTCCTTTTCCTTGATTCTTTTACATTATGTTTTTCACAAGTCTCCGTTGTTTTTAAGGTCCACTAAACACTTTGGAAATCCTAATTTTTATATCATATGAATAGATATTATTAAGAAATACCCCCAAATACATCGTACCCAAATACACTACTAATGCAAATGAATTTCTGAAGCGAGAGAAGCCAAATTCCCCAACACAATAATTCACAGTCTCTTTCTTCTCTGTTTGTCTTCGATAGTCCTCCATCATAGAATGAAAGAGACAATTCAACTCATATCCAAAGCTTCTCAGTTACCATGGCAACGGAACACAAATAAAAGATGTAGAGGTATATATCTATCTGCTTCACTCCTGTCAATATAACTGTGAAATCTAGTATATAGAACTGAAGATATAGATAACGATATAGAATTATAGTTTACTTATAAAAGTTTGACGAAATCTTTAGAAGCTTATAAATTATTTTGAAAAGGGACATTTGCTTAACTTTTTATACCATAGAAGAGTCCTTGCAAGTATTTACTTGTTGAGGACAAGTGGTGTTTTAGATTTAAACTTAAGTTGTTTTGAATACAAGGAAAAACAATACTTCTCTATTGCAGAAATCCTGAAGTGGACGACGACCAATCACATTTGAGAACGTCTACTTCCCCTAGCCAATCACAGCGTTCCGTTTTTCATACAGGAAAAACAGGTCTTACATAAGAGCTTTCTTGGGACATAATGAATAATATAGAAAGGAGCCGAACGCGAGTTTATTCACGATCTTTCATCACCTTCAATAAAGATTTTTTTCTCACTTTACTCTACAAATCTGCTTTTTATGGTTAAAACACGTCTGTTTCCTGTCTCTATTAGGGCGTAATGTGTCGGGTGTGTGTTTAAATGCTACGTAATTCTAGGGAATTGTGTTGAGCTGTTCATCTATATACCTAAATTCAATATCATTAGTTCATTTTTGTGGGAGGAGCCAAGTCAATAACTGCAGGTTGGAAATCCTTATTATATAATAATTAATACTTAATATTTACTTGTTGTTTGTAAATAAAATGACACATCTGTAAAGGCTAGAGGATATTACTATGTAATTTTATTTCTCATATTATTATTATTATTATTATTATTATTATTATTATTATTATTATTATTATTATTATTGGTAAAACTGTTTCATAACCCCTCAATACTGACATCTAGTTAATCATAAGATATATAGATAATTAAATAAAGCCAAAAGTAAAGAATGAGATTACGCTCGGTATTGTTTTTTTTTTCTTTTGAAACATATCACGTCTATGATTATTGTGGGAATTCAATTTATACATTAAAGTTTCAAAATGAGAGAGAGAGAGAGAGAGAGAGAGAGAGAGAGAGAGAGAGAGAGAGAGAGAGAGATAATGGCAGTAATTATTACTTTAAACTGTTTTTTCTTTATTGTTGCATTATGAATATTGATACTATTTAACAGCTATGTTTTTAAGATTCTTTGACCTTCTAAAAATATCTTTTATTAACATATTTCCTCGAGATAGAAACAAGGATTTCTTATAAAGTAAGTTAATTAAGTTTAAAATCCCTTAATAGAAGTAATGATCGTTTCCGCCAATTGTCATTCCATATTTTAGAGTAGGGAGAGCAGCGCTCGGGGTCAAGACAGAACTCTACGTCAAATATCAGTTTTATGAAGCAAGAATGTTAAAGTCTGGTTGAAAATGTTTATTTTAAGCACCAATAGATGTCACTATACACACTCAACTCCTAGGTGGATGGTTCTATTTTACTAGATGGGGGAGTTTGGTTGTCAATTTTATCTTTAAATGAAAATTGTTACTTTATATGTTTATCCTATTTTCATTATAATAATGCTTAATAATATCAATTACATAGATGCATATGTTGCATATGTATGGACGTAATTTGATTCTTAATGAGAATATTATAATTCAAATGCACTGTATTTTCGACCTTCGGTGATAATGGTGTCACCCAGTTGTGACGTCATGGACTTCGCAAGGATATCTAAGCTCTGCTTCCCTGTTCTGACAATAGATGGACTCAGCGTGCACTTTTGGAGAATTAGAATAGTTCTGCGAGAGGGGGGACTG
>NC_090758.1:62146873-62159373 GCF_036898095.1 Palaemon carinicauda | reverse complement strand
CTAATTTCTCCCGTCCGTTCTCCACAATTAACGTTAAGTCTTTTATCGGCAACAAATGCTGTGACAGAACACCTTTAGTCGCTAACGTAATAGCTTCTACATAGTCTTTTCATTTCTCAATGAAATATGTAATTTTATTATAAATATGATCTATTTTTGAATTATAATACGTTAACGTTGCCAACAAATCTTGTACTTCCATAATCTGACTGATATTACTAGACTGTTCGTTCACCAAACTCATAATTTAATTAACTAAAGTTAACTGATTCCTTAGGTCTGATAAAATTAATTAATTTTCATGAGTCAAAAACTAAATTTTCTTATTTTGATTACTAATCTTAAGACGATTTGAAATCCCTAAGCCTCAACTTGCAACAGACCCAAAGATGTTTAGTGCAGCAAAAATAAACGGGTTACGTTTCTCAAGGTTAGTGTGTCTTACTGTCCACATCAAAAGGTCACGAGCCAAAGATTCTGGCTCGTAAGTCTTATTTTTCAAGTCATCAGATAGCATCTCCGCAACTTTTAGTGTCGGTGCAAGCGAACTCTCTGTATTAAAAAGAAAGTGTCTTCTCTACATTTCATTTAATGAAGCAGCAAACGTTGAAATGGCGCTCTTTAAGCTAGTGACGTCATTCTCTAGGAGAAAAATTGCTTGCATGCGTATTTCTATAACTATGTTACTTGATGTAATAAAAACGTCTTCTGTTCTCTCTACTATAGTACCATATTTAAAATCTATACCTTAAGTTTTAGAGCTCTTCCCACACGAGAAAAATGTCTGAGCGAACAATATCACTCCTAACAATAAAAACTTCATCTTGGAAACTTGTAATAAGAAAAATATATGTAATTACTCCTGTATTAAGAAGAAAAAACTGTTAACATATAAGTTTCATAGATAAAAAATAAAAAAAAAATTCCCTCAATTCCTTCTCTCTTATTTTAATTTCTTATGTGAGCCAATGGTACAATTCTCTCATCAGTGGGTAGGGATACGTTTTGAACTCTAAATCTATTGGCCGCTAATGTTTCCAAAATGCTAAATGGTCCTTCAAACTTGGGTGTTAGTTTATAATTGAGTCCTTTACGTACATTTACCTGTATGTATACATTATCACCCACGGTATATGTTTTAGTTGGCTTCGCTATTTTATCCTGATTCCTTTTCATTATGATTTGTGATTCTTCTAAATTCTTTTGAGGGATATCAAAATGACTTTTGCTTGCATTTATACATTCTTTTAAAGGATTTGATAAATTAGTTGTAGGCGTTAATACATGGAAAGGCGTTCTAACTGGGGTACCATACAATGCCTCGTGCAGCGACATTTTAATTGATATATGATATGAGTGATTCAGAGTACTTAGTACCGTAGGTATTGCAATATCCCAGTTGGGGTCTGATTCCCCTAGTGTTAATCTTAATATGTTTAAAACCTTCCTATTCGCTCTTTCCACTAGCCCATTCGACTCTGGGTGATAGATCATGGTATTGATTTTCTTTATGCTAAGGAATTCACACAATGAGGTAAGGAAATGGTTATTAAATTCTCCACCCGAGTCTGCGATTATCATATGTGGAATTCCATGTTAACAAATGTAACACTCCTAAAACTTCCTAGTGCATTCAATCGCAGTTTTAGTTTTAAGCGCTATCAGTTCTGTATATCAAGTCAAAGCATCTACAATTACTAAGAGGTGCTTGTTTCCTCTGTCTGACTCGTAAAATCTTGCTAATAAATCTAAATGTATCCTTTCAAAAGGTTGATTGGGCATGGGATAAGCTCCTAGGCTGACAGGTGTTTTCGTGTGCCCTTTGTTTTCCTGACAAGTGCAACAATTAGCTATGTGTTTTTTTATATCTGTAAGCATTGTATGCCAATAAAACAATAATTTGGCTTTCTGTGACATTACGGAGAACCCCGGGTGTCCATGCACTGGATTTGCTTGCAACCAATCTAGGACAGTAGATATAAGTGAGATTGGTACCACTACCTGGTCGTTAGCCACATGTGGTGTATTGCGGGTTTTCCTTGTCACGGATCTACACAGAATATTGTCTTTGATTATATAATTCTGCTGCATTTACTTTATATATTCCTTTTCCTTACAATTTCCTTCCAAAGAATTTATAATTTTTTTTTATTTCTGATCTTTTCTTTGCTCAGTCTGTAATAATTCAGCGCTCTAGCCCAGATCTTCCTGTTCAGATATAGTTTTAACAATAGGCATGGATGTTGATATATCTATTTATTCAGCTAATGGCTCCGTACAAGATGACACGGAGTTGCATGATAATGCATCAGCAATGATATTTGCTTTCCCTGGTAAATACCCGATTCTCGCGCCAAAGTCTTGAATGATCAAATGCCACCGAGTTCATTTGGGGCTGTGACTAAAGCCTTTAAAGAAGTCGGTTAGGGGTTTATGATCAGTAAGAACCTTGACGGGATAACCGTATATTAAGAACTTAAAATGCACTAGTGAATTAACAATAGCTAGTCCTTCCTTGTCTATTACTGCATACTTACTTTCGGAAGTTCTCAGTTTTCGAGAATAAAAAGCTCTAGGGAAAAATTGTTTTTCATATTGCTGAAGCAATACCCCTCATACTCCTAAGTCTGAGGCGTCTGTTGCAATGAAGAATTCCTTACCGAAGTCAGGAAATCTTAAGATAGGAGAACTACACAGTTCATCTTTTAAAATATTCAACGCCTGTTGATGCTGCTCAGACCATATGAAATCTACGCCCTTCTTTGTAAGATCAGTTAGGGGAGCGGCTATTATTGATTAATTGCGTATAAAACACCTGTAATATCCACTACACCCCAGAAATTGCTGTATTCCCTTGACATTAGTAGGTATCGGAAAATTACGGATACCCGAAACCTTATCGTGGACTACTTTAAGACCTTGGCTAGACACCGTAAAACCCAAATAGACCAATTTTGTTTTGAAAAATTCACACTTACTAATCTTTTCCCTTAAGTTATGTTGTCTTAGTCTCTGTAGTACTAGTTCTAGTTTACGTAGATGTTCTTCTAAGGTATTGGAAAAGATTACAAAGTCGTCCATGCAGGCATGCAATATATCCCCTAGCAGGTCTCCAAACACTATGTTAATCATTCTTGTAAACGTTATGGGAGCACAACGTAAACCAAAAGGTATATGTAAAAATTCATAATGTCCCCTGGCTGTGCTGAAGGCAGTGTATGGGATACTATTTTCTTCTAATGATATCTGGTGAAAGCCTTTAAGTAAGTCCAAACTGGTAAAATATTTATTCTGACCTAACAAAGATAAAATATCGTCAGTACATGGCAGAGGGAATCGATCAGGGATCATTTCCTCATTCAAGCGACGGAAATCTATGCAGATACGCCATGTTCGATCTTTTTTCGGTAAAACTATTAATGGAAAATTATAAGGGCTGTTCGATTCCCTAATGACTCCTTCTTCTGGCATTTTACCTACTTCATCCTTTTTCTCATTCTGGAATTTCATAGGGAGTCTGTACGAGGGTACATAGATAATTTTCTGCTTATAACTTAACCTTATTTGATGTTCGATAACATATGTTTTTCCTAAGGATCCATCCGTAGTGGAAAAAACATCATGATATTCAGTTAAAAGTCCAAAAAATTTCTGCTGAATTTCCTCTTCTTGAATGTCTTTATTGATTTTATTTTTAATAGATTGCAAAAGGGATTCATCCGCAACTGATTGAGTGTGATTGATTTCAGCGACGGTAAGAATACGATGTTTATAAACTTCCATATCCAAGATATGTTGATTATTGTGAATTACTAAAGTGGTATTTAAATGATTACAGACTTCAATATTACATTGTTGTTTTGAGCCTACTGTATAAATATCTTGTGTGACGGATAATCCGTTAGTTTTCAAAGTGTCAGAAGGAATTAATATTCAGATCCCGGTAACGTTTTCTTTATTTGCACTATTAAATTCGAAGGTAAGTTTGGCTTGATAGTTTGCGTACAAGATGATATTACGGGTGAACGAGAATTTTGTTGGGTCGCGTATATTATTTCTTTATTAATGAGACAAGTTATTGGTTCTTCAACGTACGTTACTGTTTCATTTGTCGTCTCCTTTTTATCCAAAACTGATTTTAAGGTATTAGAAGACTTATAGAATTTTCCTTTGATATACACGCCGTGCTTGGCAGGGGCTAAGATAATGTTTTGATTACCCATAGACGGGTATCCTATAATTACAGCTGGATACATATCAATGTTTTGTACAACAACAAAGGTATCGGCAAACGTGCGCTTACCGACCTTGTACTGAACATGAGTTATGCCTATTACATTTAATTCATTATTTCCTATACCCGAGAGCCTTACTCCGGACTTCTCTATAGGGAAGTTTGAAAACAACAAATGATGTGTCCTCAAATCCATGATATTATATGGACTACCAGAGTCAAAAAATAATGTAAAGGATCGGTGTTCTAAATTTACAGCATATAATGTTGGTCGTAACTCATTTTGGCTTATTATTGTGTGAATTTGTAGCAAATATACGGGAGCATGCACTGATTTATTGGATTTGGTCGTGTGCATCATAGGAAAATCTATTGCCTCACAATAATCTGATAAAACATTAAATGGATTATTTAACACTACTGATGTTGATTTGAATGACCCAACATCACTCTCTTCCCCACTGCAGTTAATTATGTGGTATTTGCTTTGCTCTGCACATTCTGAAATTTAGTCTGCCCTTGCGAGTTCTGGCTAGACAGCCCAGGATTAGAGTTATTTGAAGAACTGTTTGTTTGTTTTTTATTCTGAACTGCATTGGCGTTTGGCTGTTTCTTCTTATTGAACTGAGGATTTTGCTTTTTATTTCCATATGGAACTGATTGTGGAATTGACTGTGGAATTGACTGTGTATTTCTAGGATTCTGTTGTGTCTTATGCGAGTTGCACTGACTATATGAATGAGTTGAATTATTATGTAACGAACAGAATCTCGTTCTGCAGTCTACAATCAAGTGACCTTGACGTTTGCAATTATAACACGTCATTCCTGTAACTTGACTATTATTAACTTCGTTTACTTGTTGTGGCTTTGTTTCATTTTTTGCAAAAACTTGTGTAAACAAGGGATCAAGATCAGTACAGTTAGACATGTGTTTCTTTATCTGTTTATATACGTCCAATTCTGTACTTGCTGGCGCTAACTTTTTATCAAAACACCGCACTAAAGCTTCTGGCAACATAAGTGTTATGCAAGTTAGATACTTTAATAGTAAGAAATCTTTCACGGAGATGTTATCTTTAGTAACCCAAGTGGAATTACCTAAAATATCTTGATACTCGTTTAGCCTATCGACAATGAGAGCTGCTCTCTCTATAACATTAAGCCGAGTCATAGTGGCTTGATTAAGTGTATTTCTTAATGTTAAAACTATATCTAAGGCTTCCTCACTGCCATAGGCCGCACGTAGCCTAACTTTGAAATCGTCCCATGTAACTGCCTCTTGAAATGAAACTCCTCTCAAGTACGCACTCGCATCTCCTTTAGAAAAGTCTATAAAACTTTTAGCTACTTGTAATTTTACAAATGGGTCTATAATTTGTTTAGCATTTAAATGGGCATCGACGGAAGAAATCCACGACTCGACATTCTGAGGTAAGAACCCACTGACTCGACCTTGAAAAGGAAGAATAACTGATCACGCATTTACTAATGTAACAATGGGAGGGGGGTGGGGTTACTAGGTCCGGGGGTGGGGTTACTTGGTCTCACAGGAGGTGTCATGTTTACTTTAATTTGTTTTTTATATCTTCGATTCCTTGCAATCCTATCGAAATCTCTATATGAATACAGACGTCCACTGCGTAAACGCATAAACACTATTCAATAAAGATTATAACATAATCCCCCAATACAATGATATTAATATAAAGATATTTCCAGAGAACTTTTGAAAGAAAACGGAATTAGTACAGAGAGAAAAAAAATTCTAGACGAGAATTCGAAGTTGAATACAGTTTCCTTTAATGAAAGAAAAAATGAAGATTAGCAAACAACTCACCCCAGCAATAATGGACGTTCAACTCGTAATAACAACACTTCACTGTCTAAAACTGAAATGAATAAAGAAATTTACTTTGCTGGAGTTTATATGGGCGAAGGGCGATGCTGTCATTTCCCCTCTCTCTCACTGGTTTGCGAGAGTTTAGCTGTTTGGGTGAATGTTTTCGGTCCGATTTCCCGTTGTAATGTTGAACATAGTGTTTCCTGGATATGATTCTTGAATGTTTAATAAACGTTGAATGTCAGTCCTTCGTTTTCTTAAGATATTCATTGAAGATCCAGTTCTTCAGTTTGTATAACATTTATAGTTGATATTCAATGTGTTCATTTCTTCAGTGGACGTATATACTTCGTCAAAATTGTAGATTCATTACAGTTGATTCTCTTGTTACTGAAGTTGATTTAGGTTAAACGCTGTCACCAATCGTTGGTGTGGTACTGTTATAAACACACATTATGATTCCAATCAAATATCTCTTCAATGTGTTATGTATTTTAGACTTTGTAGGTTACTTATTCTGAATAAGTCTAAGTAAGTTAACTTTAAAACAGTTTATGAACATCTCCATCACAGGAGTATAGATGGTTTGGTCGGACGACCATTCCGTATGACAGGTTGATCAGAACTAACTAAAATATCAATATTGATGATAACGTATAGCTAGTTATCTCAGCATTTAATGACAAATGTAAACACAACATTAATACAGGAAGGCACCTGCATCCGGTTGATACAAAACTCTACTCACGGTTTGTTTTGTGTTTACTCTTCATAGAAAATATTACATTGCAAATGGATAGCTTGGTCTTGACTTTTGCATCCTGCTTATGACTGACTTGGCGTTCTCACACTCCTCCTAACGTCTACATTGACCTCTTGGGTCATGGATTTAATCATGTAATTTTACACACATTACATATATATATATATATATATATATATATATATATATATATATATATATATATATATATATATATATATATATATATATATATATATATATATATGTGTGTGTAAAAATCACGAAAGCTGACACGTGATGAATATAAAATGTATTATAGCCATGAAAGGAAAAATGAAAAAGACTTGATTGGAGTTAGTACTTTCATCCACTCAGGACATTATCAAACTCAGCAATGAGAATACATATACAAAGACATCGTATTTATACAGGAGAAGGGGATCCAACAGCTGTCAGTTTCTTAATAATTCCGGAGAAGTCAGATTTTAGATAAAAGGATAATACTGGATTAACGGAAAACAGACCTGGACTAAGATTCAAATTTCTACCTTGAGTACAGGATATTAAAAATGATTCAACAATATTCCTTTGGAAATAGTCATTTACATGGATTACTTTTTCCGTCTTTGACCAACCAATTCTGTGACTTGACCCTAACCAGTGGGAGGCCAAGGCATTATCAAGAGAACCCCTGGAGACGGCCACCTGATGTTGTTTTAACTGACTGGTATACTTTTTGATGTTTGACCAACATAAAATAGGTTACACTCTGAACAAGGAATGCTATATATTACATTATTATCATTTCCAGAACTATTCTTAATGAACATGTTTTTTAAAGTACAATTATATTCAAACACTACAGCAATATCTAGTTTTTTCAAAAGGGGTATAACATCTAAAAAACAAACATGAAATGGCAAACAAAGCATATTATTAATTGTTTCCTTTCTCTCTAGTTGGACACTATAAAATGTTTTCTTAGCCTTATTCATACATTTTTCTAAGAAATATTTAGGATAACAAAGATCTGTAGCAATTTTTTCTGTTTTAGTGAACTCCTCCTCAATGTAATCTGGGCTACAAATTCTCAATGCCCTAAGGTACATGGAGGAAAAAACTGAATGCTTAATATTTTTAGAGTGACCGGAGTAAAAATGTACATATGAAAAATTATTCGTAGGCTTTCTATATATGGAAAACTTAAATTTATCTGTTTCTCTAACTATTAAAACGTCTAAAAATGGGATACGGTTATTTTCTTAATTTTCTATAGTGAATTTTATTGATGGTACTAATGAATTAATGATTGAAACAAAGCCCTCAAGATTAAAATTTTCTTCTAAAATACCTAGAACATCATCAACATATCGATACCACACAATTTGGGAAGACCACACTGAAGGGATTAATCTAGATTCAAAAAATTCCATATATATGTTGGATAAAAGTGGAGACAAAGGATTACCCATAGCCATACCAAAAACCTGTTCATAGAAATCTCCATTAAAACTAAATTCACACTTTTTAATGCACAAACAAATGAGCTCAATAATAGTAGGGGTTGATAAAGGTAAATCATAAGCATCTAAAATACCCGACAGGAAATCCAATAAGTCATCAACCGGCACTTTGGTAAACAATGAAGTTACATCAAAACTTACTAATCTATGTCTAGACGTAAGGTTAACTTTTTGTAATTTTTCGCAAAGATCAACAGAATTTTTTATATGAGAGGTTGAAATAGATCCTAAGATCGGGGAAAGTAATTTGACTAAATATTTGGATAATTTATAGTTAATAGAACCTGTAGCACTGATTATTGGTCTGATTGGATATCCTGTTTTATGGGTTTTAATTAAACCATATAAATAAGGCAAAGACGGACCAGTAGAGATAAATGCATTTATTAAGGATTTTTCTTGTTTTAAGATAGATTTTAAGTTTTTATTAAAATCTTTGATGACCTCGTCTAAGGGATTAACTCTTAATTTTATGTAAGTAGAAACATCAGATAAAAGTACATACATCTTTTCTAAATAAGTTGTTTTGTTCATAATAACTAATACATTAGCTTTGTCTGCTTTTGTAATATGTAATTCACAGTCATTTTTCAACGATTTTAAGGCTGTTAAAAACCGTTTAGGGAAATTGCAGGTGTTTGCATATCCCATCACCGAATAAATTAGCCCTTTAGCAATGTCGATGTTACACTGGGGAATTTTCTTAGTTTTTTCCAATTTTACAAAGGCAGAGGCAATATCTACACTATTAGGTTTTTTATTTACTGCGAATGATAAACCATTTAGTGATTTTAGTGTTCTATCCCTGAAGAAACATCTGGAAACTACAAGAAGGTCAGAACAACAATTATTCAAGCAGTTACGCAAGACTAAATTTGATTTTATGCGTGATGTTCCTCTTGACTGGAGAACACCCGTATTGAACGTGATCTACTCCCGACTTAGAGAAAAATTACAAGTTTTAAGTGTTCATTTGGAAAATAAATTGAATAGACTAATACAGGCTAGTGATTGGAACAAGAATTTTCAAGAAAATTGTGTTATAAATTTGTCTGATAAACCTGTATCAAGTGAAGTAAAAAAGGCCTTGGGGTATGGTTTATCATTTGCAGTAAATAAAAAACCTAATAGTGTAGATATTGCCTCTGCCTTTGTAAAATTGGAAAAAACTAAGAAAATTCCCCAATGTAACATCGACATTGCTAAAGGGCTAATTTATTCGGTGATGGGATATGCAAACACCTGCAATTTCCCTAAACGGTTTTTAACAGCCTTAAAATCGTTGAAAAATGACTGTGAATTACATATTACAAAAGCAGACAAAGCTAATGTATTAGTTATTATGAACAAAACAACTTATTTAGAAAAGATGTATGTACTTTTATCTGATGTTTCTACTTACATAAAATTAAGAGTTAATCCCTTAGACGAGGTCATCAAAGATTTTAATAAAAACTTAAAATCTATCTTAAAACAAGAAAAATCCTTAATTAATGCATTTATCTCTACTGGTCCGTCTTTGCCTTATTTATATGGTTTAATTAAAACCCATAAAACAGGATATCCAATCAGACCAATTATCAGTGCTACAGGTTCTATTAACTATAAATTATCCAAATATTTAGTCAAATTACTTTCCCCGATCTTAGGATCTATTTCAACCTCTCATATAAAAAATTCTGTTGATCTTTGCGAAAAATTACAAAACGTTAACCTTACGTCTAATCATAGATTAGTAAGTTTTGATGTAACTTCATAGTTTACCAAAGTGCCGGTTGATGACTTATTGGATTTCCTGTCGGGTATTTTAGATGCTTATGATTTACCTTTATCAACCCCTACTATTATTGAGCTCATTTGTTTGTGCATTAAAAAGTATAAATTTAGTTTTAATGGAGATTTCTATGAACAGGTTTTTGGTATGGCTATGGGTAATCCTTTGTCTCCACTTTTATCCAACATATATATGGAATTTTTTGAATCTAGATTAAGCCCTTCAGTGTGGTCTTCCCAAATTGTGTGGTATCGATATGTTGATGATGTTCTAGGTATTTTAGAAGAAAATTTTAATCTTGAGGGCTTTGTTTCAATCATTAATTCATTAGTACCATCAATAAAATTCACTATAGAAAATGAAGAAAATAACCGTATCCCATTTTTAGACGTTTTAATGGTTAGAGAAACAGATAAATTTAAGTTTTCCATATATAGAAAGCCTACGAATAATTTTTCATATGTACATTTTTACTCCGGTCACTCTAAAAATATTAAGCATTCAGTTTTTTCCTCCATGTACCTTAGGGCATTGAGAATTTGTAGCCCAGATTACATTGAGGAGGAGTTCACTAAAATAGAAAAAATTGCTACAGATCTTTGTTATCCTAAATATTTCTTAGAAAAATGTATGAATAAGGCTAAGAAAACATTTTATAGTGTCCAACTAGAGAGAAAGGAAACAATTAATAATATGCTTTGTTTGCCATTTCATGTTTGTTTTCTAGATGTTATACCCCTTTTGAAAAAACTAGATATTGCTGTAGTGTTTAAATATAATTGTACTTTAAAAAAACATGTTAATTAAGAATAGTTCTGGAAATGATAATAATGTAATATATAGCATTCCTTGTTCAGAGTGTAACCTATTTTATGTTGGTCAAACATCAAAAAGTATACCAGTCAGATTAAAACAACATCAGGTGGCCGTCTCCAGGGGTTCTCTTAATAATGCCTTGGCCTCCCACTGGTTAGGGTCAAGTCACAGAATTGGTTGGTCAAAGACGGAAAAAGTAATCCATGTAAATGACTATTTCCAAAGGAATATTGTTGAATCACTTTTAATATCCTGTACTCAAGGTAGAAATTTGAATCTAAGTCCAGGTCTGTTTTCCGTTAATCCAGTATTATCCTTTTATCTAAAATCTGACTTCTTCAGAATTATTAAGAAACTGACAGCTGTTGGATCCCCTTCTCCTGTATAAATACGATGTCTTTGTATATGTATTCTCATTGCTGAGTTTGATAATGTCCTGAGTGGATGAAAGTACTAACTCCAATCAAGTCTTTTTCATTTTTCCTTTCGTGGCTATAATACATACATATATATATATATATATATATATATATATATATATATATATATATATATATATATATATATATATATATATATATTTACAGAGAGAGAGAGAGAGAGAGAGAGAGAGAGAGAGAGAGAGAGAGAGAGAGAGAGAGAGAGAGAGAGAGAGAGAGAGAGAGAGAAAGCATAAGAATTAAGCATTAGGATCATTTACCTGAAATTAGTAAATACATTTATCGAATCATACTGGTAAATTAATTAGCTGTGATGTGCCCAGACAGATATTTCCTTATTATTACTTATTATTCCTTTTCTCATTACGAGAGTATGCTATTAATGATTGCGTCTCACATATATGATCTGATAATATTACTTGATCTATGTATCGAAATAAATGATATATGTCTGTAATAATCCATTAGTATTTGTCAGTTTATCAAAAGAATTTCCTGATGTAAATCTTGATTGGAAACTATTAAACTTTCAGAAATTCCTAAAAAAAATCTTAGGTTATATGTAAAACTTAATAATTACTTATCTCTCCTCATGATAATCAGTAAAGAGTATCATTAAAACAGTATTGAATAAAATATTGTCAATCAAATTTATTGACGTTAATTGATAATTTCCTTGAAGAACCTTAGACTCATTAAGCCGTTCTATGACCCAAATTTAGATTGCTAAAACCTTCAACAATAATAAAATTTTTCGTTATACACTATCGATTTTCAACTGACAATTACACTTCAAAGACTTGTAGGTAAAACTAGTTTTAATATTTGTGAAGATTTTGGTTTGATTCAGATACATATTTTCCTGTTAATTACTTTAATATCGGCAAAAGTATAGAAATAACAGATTTTTGGCATTGCTGTAGGAAATAAAAAAGATAATAAAAATATATTTTTCGTAAAGAAATGGATTATAAAAGCTATTGTTATTTGTTATAAACAAAATAATTTAATAGAAATATAACTGTGACTTGTTTTTATAGTTACATCTCTTAATTACATTTTATTTTACAGAAATTATCTTCAACCAATAATAAATAAAGAAAAAATGACTTACAACTATCTATTT
>NC_090758.1:62131873-62134373 GCF_036898095.1 Palaemon carinicauda | reverse complement strand
TTTGTATGTGTGTGTGTTGCTTCTACGTTTAATATATTGAAACAAAAATAATTTCTTAGAACGATCCATTGAATAAAAGATTCGGCTGAGTCTTAAGAATTTATACATTATAATTTTTTTAAGAAATACCGGAAGTATGAGAGAGAGAGAGAGAGGAGAGAGAGAGAGAGAGAGAGAGAGAGAGAGGAGAGAGAGAGAGAGAGAGAGAGTAATTTCATTCCATATTACTCTTAGGTTATTGCAATCAACTGATACAAAAATCACAAATTAAAAGAAATAGAAATTCAATCTCTGAACTGTGTCATTAAGAATTTCATCTGGTCTATTTTATGTAATGCAGATGCATATCTGCATTACATAAAATAGACCAGTTTTTGTTTCTGTGGTTATATTAGACGACTGTAGTGTGTTATAACCAATAAAGAGTACGTCTTGCTGCTTTTAATAGATCTCTTGATTTGATTATATTTTCTGTTCCATGAACACCAACAAGACCAACCACACAGTCTTATGATCAGAAACCAAACCTGCTCTCAACCTAAGCTTGACCAGGGTGGATAAGGCAATGGCTAATGGTGACTTAGGACGATAAAACCATGCGGACACCAAGTGTCAGAGTCCTCGAACTCACGAGTCCCATGTTGCATGTCTAGGATATTTGTACTTAGCTATTACCGTTGATTATTATATTAGGCCATTTTATTCTCTACTTAAGCTTGACCAGGGAGGACCAGGCAATAGTTGATGATGACTCACGACGATAAAAAGACTTGCTGACACAAGTGAAAAGCATCGGATTGTGCGAGGGTCTCGAACTCACGACCTCGTTATTGCATGCCAAGGAGGTTTGTATTTGGCTGCCACAGAGGGAATTCTACAGAGAAATTCATGGCTTTTCAATAGACTAAAAACTTAATATTGATGACATTTATGGAACAATTTAGAAGTATCTTATTATTTTCTTCTCTGCAGATTGTGGTTTATTTCAGCTTCTTTAAGGTAAAAATGCAGTAAATGAAATGATGAAAAAAAAAGAGGCTCGGATATCATATTTCTTTAAATGTCAGGAGTACCAAAGACACAACATCAAGTCCTTGGGATTCTCAAATGGTATGAATCTTTCAAATGCTATTTTCTCCACTGATGAGGAGAGGAAAAATATAACGTAAATGAAGACGAACTACTAAATCTTTCGTAGCTTTTGTTTCAATATTCAAGATGGCCGCTGATTGATGATAGCCAGAAATGGATGCATATATCCTTTATTTATGAGTAGTATCTAATATGTATTTTAAGATTCCTAAGATGATATTAGAATGTGTGTATATATATATATATATAATATATATATATATATATATATAATATATATATATATATATATATATATATGTATTATATGTGTGTGTATTATATATATATATATATATATATATATATATATATATATATATATATATATATATATATATATATTATATATATATATATATATATCTATAAACATATATATATATATATATATATATATATATATATATATATATTATATATATATATATATATATATATATATATACATATATATATTCATTCTCAAAATAGAGTAAATTAAACCTTTGAAACTTGTACAAGTAGAATCTTGAATGAAAAGGCTCTATTGATATATATATATATATGAATTAAAAAAAATGTATCATTTGAATTATTTCGTAGAAAAAATCTTCAGATATCTTGATGGATGTTGTTGTGATTAATCATTACAAAAAATATCTCAATTTGGATAATGGGACGTCAAAATGGCCTCTTTCATCTCGTTTGGTATATCGACAGAGGGCAATTACATCTAAAGGAATAAGGAAGGATCCATCTAGGTAATTACCACAATTTTTAGTGTGGGTCCTTTTAATGAGCATCTATACAGAGCAAAGACTCCTTCTCTCTCAGGGTCTATTCCCCAATAAATGTTTGTTTATGACAAATAACTATCAGGGGATCAAGTGGGTTCTCTATTGATACCATCAAGCCTCCCTTCTTAAATGTTTTGTCAACAAATATGCTTAGTTAGAATTTTCGAGACTTTTAATTATCCTCTCGTTAATTAAACTTTCGGTAATAACTTTTGGTGTTTTTTCTTTTCAAAAAACGAAATTAATTTAGAAACTTTATTTATAACAGCAAATGATATATTGTCGGTGTTGAATAATTTCTGAATTATAGAAAATATTAGACAAAAACAGTTCAAAATTTCCCTCACTAGATGGCATTGCAATCAACTCAACATTGAATGAATAAGTGTCAAAACACCGAAACATTTTGATGATACAAATAAATGGTATTGAATTCAGGACGTCAGTCACAAAATTCATTACCACAATATAACACAAACAACAACAAAACTTTAGGATTTTCTACTTCTGTTTTTGTAAAACTTTTGAATTTAAACATTATAGATATTCTCTGAAAGGAAAATAATTGTGAATTTTAGTTCAAACATATA
>NC_090758.1:62114373-62121873 GCF_036898095.1 Palaemon carinicauda | reverse complement strand
ATTTATTTTCTTAAATGGGGTAACGGAACAAAAGAATTGTACATCTTATTAACTTCATATTCTATGGTGTTGTATTTATAGATGTATCAGGTCAAAGGACATCTGGTCGAGCTTCGCTATGATTATATGGTAGATTTCATTCAAGATAAGATAATGATATTAAAGGTCAATGAACTGCTTGAAAATGTGCATTTTCTGGCTTCTATGTCATTCATTTTACATCATTCGATTCAAGACGCCATTGTTCCCTCTCCTCTTATCTTATTACATGGTCTCTCTCTCTCTCTCTCTCTCTCTCTCTCTCTCTCTCTGATGTCAGGAATCCAGAGAACTTTAAATCTCTCTCTCTCTCTCTCTCTCTCTCTCTCTCTCTCTCTCTCTCTCTCTCTCTCTCTCTCTCTCAAAACAGGGAGTATTTTTATTCGTTTAATTTACTAAATACATTCTTCACATACCAGAAATGTGTAGAATGTTATCGGTTCATGTTTGTAAGACCCGGAGTCTCTTGTGACTTGCCTCACAAAAGAATATTCAGCTATGAAGGCTAGCACAGCATAGTGGAGTTTATGGAGGAGTAGACAAGTTGCAAATGAGCATTTCGTGGAGGCATATAGTGCAAGTCAACTGTCAGCTTTATGTCGATTCTGATCATGTGTTCGAATCCTGGACCAGATAGGATTGGTTTACAGAGAATTAATTTGCAAGTCCTGCGGTGTTTTGCTTAAAAGAACAGCGTCATCAGCATACTCTAGGTATATGTGTGTCTGTGTGCATGTATATATATATATATATATATACTATATATAATATATATATATATATATTATATATATATATATATATATATATATAATCCAAAACATATCCTATAATCTCAAGTCCTTGATGTACGTAATTCTGGCTAAATGACCAAATTAGAACCTAAATCCATTCTTATTTCATCCGTTTAATTAAAGAAATATAAAGAAGAAATGAGTCCCAGGAGGATTCATTGCTTTCCAAAAGGCCAATTACCTTCGAGCAATTGCAAGAACAAATTACTATCTCAACGAGCTTTCATTTTTCAAGAAGGATTTTAAAGTGTTGCTTGATGAAGCTGTGCTTTTTTTCCCACGGGGGCTTCATGCTAATTAACACAACAAACCCACATAACCTAAAAACTTAGATAAAGGTTAAATGAATAAATGCAATTGAAAACTAGATTGAAATGCAGATTGGATTTTTTTACATTGAAATAAATATTCAAAAAGACAATGGTTAAGCAATAAATGCCATTGAAAAAAATGAGATTAAAAATGCAGAACGATATTTTGTTAAATTAAGATGATAAAGTTGAATTAAATTGAGTGAAAAGAAGGGATATTTTAAACTTCCAGAAAGAATAATATTCAAATATTTATAACTGAGTAAAATAACAGACATTAAAGGGAGAGGATAACTAAAGAATACATAATATATTTTATTATGAGGATGAAAAGTTTACAGAATCGAAATCATCCTGACTTTAGAGTTTACATAATTTTTTTAGAAATTGCTCAACCCGATTGAAATAAATAGTTCAGTGATAAAAACGAGGCACAATTCTTGTGAGATTATTCAATAGTCATACGATATGTGAAGGTGTAATGCTTAGTTTGATAAATATGTATAGACTTGAAATATCCCTTAAATAACATTGCACCGTTCATTATTTAATTGTTTTCCGCAAACGGTTGTTTCACCATTTGGTTCAAACACCATCTTCATAAAAGGTTGTAGAGTAGTTTAAGTTAAGGAAATGTAGTTCCATTGGTGCCCTCAGACGATGAATATCAAGCCAAACAACACCTTTAAGAACACCCGCTAGTATTAGTTCTTGTTACTACCATTAGATGGCATCAAAATGCACTTTTTATACTTTGTGAGATTCCATTTCCAAAGCCGGGGGAGGAATTATAAATTTTAAGATTTTCCCATCAATTTCTCAGTATATAAATGTATTATTAACTTGAGAATTAGCCAAAGTAGTTATTATGCATAGCATTACTTGGGTTAGAGAACGTCAATGGTTGAGAGAGAAATAAAGAGGATATTGGATACGAGGGTCTCGAACTGACGATCCCCGTATTGTAAGTCAAGGAAGTTTAAATTGGGAACAGAAATGGATTTTGTCTGTTCTTGAGGTTGACCAAGGAGGACCAGGTAATAGCTGCTGATGACTCTGGACAATATACCCTTACGCAGGTAAGTGGAAACTGCCAGACTGGTGCCAGGGTCTCGAACTCACGACCCTCGTAGTGTGAGTCAAGGATCTGTGTAATGTGGCTACCATAGAATGAATGTAACAAAGATACATCCCTTTCCTGATAGAAGATAATAACAATTTAATATTGATGACATTTTCCATTGCTACTTGTTTTTCTACTCCGAAGCAGCTGTAATAAACAGCAGGGAATAAAGAAAAAATTCACTACACTTTTTCATAAATGTCATCAATATTAAATTGTTATTATCTTCTATCAGGAAAGGGATGTATCTTTGTTACATTCATTCTATGGTAGCCACATTACACAGATCCTTGACTCACACTACGAGGGTCATGAGTTCGAGACCCTGGCACAGTCTGGCAGTTTCCACTTACCTGCGTAAGGGTATATTGTCCAGAGTCATCAGCAGCTATTGCCTGGTCCTCCCTGGTCAACCTTAAGTGAACAGATGTGGTTACTAATCATAAGATTGTGTGGTGGGTCTCTAGGTTCTCAAGTCAAGAATAGACAAAATCCATTTCTGTTCCTAATTTAAACTTCCTTGACTTACAATACGGGGATCGTCAGTTCGAGACCCTCGTATCCTATATCCTCTTTATTTCTCTCTCAACCATCGACGTTCTGTAACCACAAGTAATGCTATGCATAATAACTACTTTGGTTAATTCTCAAGTTAATAATACATTTATATACTGAGAAATTGATGGGAAAATCTTAAAATTTATAATTCCTCCCCCGGTTTTGGAAATGGATCTCACAAAGTATAAAAAAGTGCATTGTGGTGCCATCTATTGGTAGTAACAAGGACTAATACTAGCGGTGTTCTTAGGGTGTTGTTAGCTTGATATTCATCGTTTGAGGGCACCAAAGGAATTACTTTTCCTTAACTTAAACTACTCTACAACCTTTTATGAAGATGGTGTTTGAACAAAATGGTGAAACAACAGTTTGTGGAAAACAATTGAATAATGAACGGTGCAATGTGTTCTTTATTTGAAGATATGATGACAATCGAAGGTTTCCAAATCATGCGAACAACTTGCCTGTTATTTAAGGGATATTTCAAGTCTATATATATTTATCAAACTAAGCATTACACCTTCACATATCGTATGACTATTGAATAATCTCACAAGAATTGTGCCTCGTTTTTATCACTGAACTATTTATTTCAATCGGGTTAATCAATTTCTAAAAAAACTCATATGAAATCTAAAGTTAGGATAATATCGATTCTGTAAACTTTTCATACTCATAATAAAATATATAATGTATTCTTTAGACAACCTCTTGCTATAATGTCTGTTATTTTATTCAGTTATAAATATTTTGAATATTATTCTTACCAGGAGTTCAAAAAATCCCTTCTCTTCACTTTATTTAATTCAACTTTATCATTTTAATATAACAATATTTCGATCTGCATTTTCAATCAAATTTTCAATTGCATTTATTCATTTAACCTTTATCTAAGTTTTTAGGTTATGTGGATTTGTTGTGTCAATTAGCATGAAGCCCCGTGGGAAAAAAAGCACAGCTTCATCAAGCAACACTTTAAAATCCTTCTTGAAAATGAAAGCTCGTTGAGATGGTAATTTGTTCTTGCAATTGCTCGAAGGTAATTGGCCTTTTGGAAAGCAATGAATCCTCTGGGACGCATTTCTTCTTTTTGTTTCTTTAATTAAACGGATGAAATAAGAATGGATTTAGGTACTAGTCTGATCATTTAGCCAGAAATACGCACATCAAGGACTTGAGATTATAGGATATGTTTTTGGATTTTTTAATATATATATATATATATATATATATATACTATAATATATATATATATATATATATATATTATATATATATATATATATATATATATATATATATATATATATATATATATATACATGCACACAGATATATATATATATATATATATAATATATATATATATATATAATATATATATATATATATATATATATATATATATATATATATATATATATACATGCACACAGACACACATATACCTAAAGTATGCTGATGACGCTGTTCTTTTAAGCAAAACACCGCAGGACTTGCAAATTAATTCACTGTGTAATAATCCTATCTGGTCCAGGATTCGAACACATAATCAGAATCGACATAAAGCTGACAGTTGACTTACACTGTATGCTTCCACGAAATGATCATATGCAACTTGTCTACTCCTCCATAAACTCCACTATGCTGTGGTAGCCTTCATGGCTGAATATACTTTTGTGAGGGAAGCCACAAGAGACTCCGGGTCTTGCAAACGTGAACCGATAACAATCTACACATTTCTGGTATGTGAAGAATGTATTTAGTAAATTAAACGAATAAAAATACTCCCTGTTTTGAGAGAGAGAGAGAGAGAGAGAGAGAGAGAGAGAGAGAGAGAGAGAGAGAGAGAGAGAGAGAGAGAGAGAGATTGAATTAAAGTTTTCTGGACTTACATCAGAGAGAGAGAGAGAGAGAGAGAGAGAGAGAGAGAGAGAGAGAGAGAGAGAGAGAGAGAGAGACCATGTAATAAGATAAGAGGAGAGGGAGCATTAGTGGTTTGAATTGAATGATGTAAAATGAATGAGATAGAAGCCATAAAATGCACATTGACATGCAGTTCATTGACCTTTGATATCATTATCTTATCTTGAATCAAATCTACCATATAATCATAGCAAAGCTCGACCAGATGTCCTGTGACCTGATACATCTATAAATACAACTTCATAGAATATGAGGTTAATAAGATATACAATTCTTTTGTTCTGTTACCCATTTAAGAAAATAAATCCTTTATGTTTTGAACAAAAAAAGGTCATAGCTTACTGTTCTTAGGGGTTTTACTCCCAGCCTATCTGATTTTCTAGATGATAAATTGTGAGAAGTATGTCAGAATAACTTACCGGATTGTCTTTGTTTATAATGGATTCCATAGCCCGTACTGTATTATGCAGAGGATTTTTTTATTCTAAAAGAGGCCTTAATAATACATGCCTTTAAGGCGTGTCTTGATAGCTAATCTCAGAGTCTGCAAGTCAATGACATACTGACATACTCTATAATGGAACTAATGCAATGTTGCCATAAAATCTTATTTTGAATACCAGGTCAATTTGTGTGCCTATTTGGAAAGAATCACAGAACTCCAAAGTAATGTGAGCATAAGGTCCTTCTTACTCCCAATTTCTGCCATAAAATTTGATGAGGAATTTTCAATTCTAAGTACAAAATACCTTAATTCGACAGGTATAAGTACAGAAGAATTGTCATTGACTTTGTGTGATTTCGCCTGGGGCTCTGATCCCGAGGTCGTTAAGAGAATCCAGACATTAATGTATCAAAAATATATATGGCTTATTTGAATATGAAAAACACGTAAAAATGTGCAAAATTTATCATTAATTGAATGCCAAATAACAAACTACCAATTAGCTACGATGGTGAAGATGGGTTGATTTCGAATCTAAGTACAAAATACCTGAATTCGAAAGGTATAAGTACAGAAGAATTGTCATTGACTTTTATCTTTCTTCGTGGCCAAGTGGCATAGTCACTGTCTATACAAGCTTGCCGACCAGGGTTCGATTCCCGGCCGGAGCCAAGCTCTTGTCTTTGTGTGATTTCGCCTGGGGCTCTGATCCCGAAGTCGTTAAGAGAATCCAGACATTAATGTATCAAAAATATATATGGCTTATTTGAATATGAAAAACACGTAAAAATGTGCAAAATTTATTATTAATTGAATGCCAAGTAACAAACTACCAATTAGCTACGATGGTGAAGATGGGTTGATTTCAATTCTAAGTACAAAATACCTGAATTCGACAGGTATAAGTACAGAAGAATTGTCATTGACTTTTATCTTTCTTCGTGGCCAAGTGGGTTAGTCACTGTCTGTACAAGCTTGCCGACCTTAGCAAATATATTTTTATGTTATTGTGAAGGGAAATGGTTGAATGATTGTCCTGTGGATTTTAAGCCTTTTTTGTACCGTTGATATGTAGACGATACATTTTTACTTTTCAAAATTTTAGATCATATATGCCAGTTTTTAGATTATTTAAATACAAAGCATCGTAACATAAGATTTACGAAAGAAAATAAACAGGATGATTCTTTGCCTTTTCTCGATGTCTTGGTCTCCCGGAAACATAATACCTTTGAGACATCAGTATTACGAAAAAAACACGTTTACAGGACTAAGCACTCATTTTTTAAGCTCCGAACCAAAAATCTACAAAATTAATTCGATAAAAACACTGTTATATACATGTTATCATATATGTTCAACTTATCTGGGGTTTCATGAGGAAGAAAATTTTCTAAAATCATTTTTTATTACCAATGGGTTCCCTCTGAACCTCTATTATAATCAAGTCAAGAAGTTTTTAGATAAAATTTACAGTCCAAATTTAACAATTCAAACAGTCAGTAAGAAAAAGTTCTATGTCTCCTTTCCGTACTATGGTTATGTTTCGGAGAGACTAAGAACAGAGGTTATGAGTGTTGTGGGGAAATGTTATCCCCACATAGATTTAAAATTAATTTTTACTAACAAGTTCTCAGTTGGCTCACTGTTTAAATATAAGGAGAGTCTACCTACTCCCTTGTGTTCTGGTGTCATATACACTTTTCAATGTGCACTCTGTAATGAGTGCTACACTGGAAGCACATCTAGACAGCTTCAGTGTAGGATTTCGGAGCACATGGGGAGATCGGTAAGAACCAAAATACCGTTAAATAAAAAACCAATTTCCGCTATTTATGACCACGCATTTAAATCTGGTCATGCCATTTCTATTGAAAATTTCAAAATTACGGACAGACATAGTAACGTCAGCCAGCTGAGAATCTTGGAGTCTTTATATATTTTTAAGACAAAACCCAGCTTGAATGAGGGCTTACCTGTTCAGTTGCCGGTGACCCATTGATCCGTTTGGTCTGTGGGTTGCTGGTCTGGATGGGTGGTCATCATCTCCTGCGGGTGACTAGTTATATCAGTTATTAAGTCTTTCATATAGTTGTGTGTAATAAGTCTTTTTTTAAGGTTTTATGTTCCTTGATTGGTTGATTTTAGAACTAGTTGCTCATTTCATGAAAGTGTATCTTCCTAACTATGTACTTAGGATGATTTTATTAATTTTATTAATTTTACATATGATAATTGCAGATAGGCTGAAGATGACATAAGTTATGTCGAAAGCTACCGAATAAAGATGATGATAGCAGCATT
>NC_090758.1:62096873-62101873 GCF_036898095.1 Palaemon carinicauda | reverse complement strand
GTTTAATTAAAATAAGTTATGATTTCTACTACATGTTTTGTTATCATGATTTTTCTTATGAAATAATTATGGAAATATAAGTCATCAGAAAGACATGGTGCAGATTTTTGAAATAATGTTCGAACATAAAATAACATCAATAATCCGACGAAATTGTAAAAACAGGTAATATATGTAAAGAGGGACTTTATCAATAAAAAAAATTTAATAAATAAAGTAGGTTGATCATCTGACAGGTCGCAGGCTCTTATGCATGAACTGCCAACAACAAAAATGTTCTTTTAATAGAACCAGCACAAATCCAGGACAACATTGACGATGAATTGAGTACCTGCACCACTGAGCAACTGACTGACGGGAAAGAATCACAAACAGAAAAGTCCACGGGGGCTACCCGCCATAGTTAAGTGCCCCCTCCCCCCACCCCCACCCCCGTGAATCGTTATATCTTACGTCCTAGTGAAATATTTCTCTTTTAACATCATCTGAGCCTCAAAGAGAGAATTGCAACAGAATAAGTAAATTGTATATATATATATATATATATATATATATATATATATATATATATATATATATATGAGTATATATATATATATATATATATATATATATATATATATATATATATATTTATATATATATATATATATAATAAATATATATGAGTATATATATATTTATATATATATATATATATATAGATATATATATATATATATATATATATATATATATATATATATAGATATATATATATATATATATATATATATATATATATATATATCTATATCTATATATATATATATATATATATATATATATATATATATATATATACTCATATATATTTATATATATATATATATATATATATATATATATATATATATAAATATATATATATATATATATATATATATATATATATACTCATATATATTTATATATATATATATATATATATATAAATATATATATATATATATATATATATATATATATATATATATATATATATATAAATATATATGAGTATATATATATATATATATATATATATATATATATATTTATATACTCATATATATTTATATATATATATATATATATATATATATATATATAAATATATATGAGTATATATATATATATATATATATATATATTTATATATATATATATATATATATATATATATATATATATTATACTCATATATATTTATATATATATATATATATATATATATATATATATATATTTATATATATATATATATATATACTCATATATATTTATATATATATATATATATATATATATATATATATATATATATATATATATATATATATATGTGTGTGTGTGTGTGTGTGTGTGTGTGTGTGTGTGTGTGTGTACGTGTCTTGCAGGACAAGCCCCAATCGTGTGTGTCTCTATATAATTTCTTACGAGAAGTTCATCCAAAGCATTTGATATTCCTCAAACCAGAAAACTTTCATTACTTCTTATAGCGAAGCAGAAAACCAATACAAGTTCCAATAAGGAAACTTTTATAGGAATTTTTCAACTTTTATCAACAATTAATTTCTCTCTCTCTCTCTCTCTCTCTCTCTCTCTCTCTCTCTCTCTCTCTCTCTCTCTCTCTCTCTCCCTCTCTCTCTCTCACACACACACAGAGAAGCTATATTTTTGGACATAATTTTTAATCATTTTTTTAAAGTAATTTATTCAAAGTAAAATCCTTTTAGAATAGATAAAATTAATTGTTAATTAGTTCCAATTCCCAATTTCCTAATAAAATTCCTTTTATTTAAATCATAGATTTATGAAATATAATAATAAAAATTTAAATCTTCATAACAGAACAATACGAAGCAAATATGATCAAATTTATTGGGTGAGAAAAAGACTTATATAATAAATAAGTATCTGGCAACTCGATTGGATCAGATTTCGCCTCGGGGAAATTTACTCTCTCAATTGAATAGATTAAATAATGGTAGGAAATGTATATAGAAATCAATACATTTAACCAAAATAAAAGATGCAATCTTCACATTCGTCTTTGTTGGGAAGAATACTTAAATCTTCTATCTGTTAAATTATTTTATTTATAATAAATCCTCTTTTTTTTAAATATTTATTGTTTATATGTGAACGATCTAATTCCATTTGGTTACTGTTCATGAAATATTCGATTTTGATTGTTTATTCTTATCTTGTAGTTTACTTATTTCCTTATTTCCTTTCCTCACTGGGCTATTTTTCCCTGTTGGAGCCCTTTGGCATAAAGTATCTTGCTTTTCCATCTAGTGTTATAGCCTAGCTTAAATAATAATAATAATAATAATAATAATAATAATAATAATAATAATAATAATAATAATAATAATAATAATAATAAAAATAATAGTAATAATAGTTAGATGAAAATATTTTTTTAAAATAAAAAATGCATTAATTTCGTTAAGTAAGAAAGTAGATTTCTCTAGTCAACACCTCCTTCCCTCTAGTTGCCAGCTAATCCCTTATCAGCCGTTATTGAGAAAAACATGTGATTTTAAGACCAAATATTTACATTGGACCATTAGTTGGATTAGTCTTCGGACTTTCCCCTCCCTGAAATGACTTTTTATCAGGATAGACCTTCTCAATATATATATATATATATATATATATATATATATATATATATATATATATATATATATATATATATATATATATATACATACATATATATATATATATATATATATATATAGATATATATATACATATATATATATATATATATATATATATATATATATATATGTATATATATATATATATATATATATATATATATATATATATATATATATATATATATATATATATATATATATATATATATATATATATATATATATATATGTAAGAACTGATATTATAAAGTCATATACTAAATTATAATTAGGTTTCTATTTATTCAGCTTGACTATGCACTGAATAAGCTTTCGATTAAGATGGGAAATATAAGATTGAGTACAACACTTTATTAGTTCAATTCTGTAGCCATAAATATGAGATTTTTATCAAGTTGGATTAACTGGAAACTATAAAAGAAAATAAAAATGTAATGAGTTGACAAACGTTTAATGAAGTTTGACCAAACACAAATAAGAAGTGATTGATATATGTTAATTTCAGTAAAAAAAAAAAGTTTGACGAGTTAAATATATACATTTATTTCTAATGAAAATCAGATTGAAATAGGGAAGTTGACATGAAAATATTTTCAAGGAGCGATTACAAGTTCAAATAAATAGGGATTAATATATTTTGATATCGATAAGACATGAAAGAAAGTCTAAAGAGAAATATATATATAAATTTCTATGGAAAATAAAATTGGAAAATGTAAGGTGACGTAAAAAGAATTACAAAGGAAATTGTTGATGGACTTAAACTAGATTATCTTGAGATTCTCTTATACTTATTCTATAATTTTTATAGGTCAAATATACCAATGACGTCATAAGCTAATTTGATCTACAAATGCATTAAAGTATAGCCTTAAAATGAATTATAAATTGTTTAATTTGATCAGAAAAATTGAGATTTATCAACCAAATGAGTCAAACTTCAACAGTCTAAACATTGAAATTGTGTCATATGTCCATTTAACATTAAATGGATCAAATATGACATCGGGTGTAAATAAAATAATAACGTTTTACTTTGAAAGGAATTTTATGAAGATTACTTTATAAATATACAAAAAAAACATACGGGTTTAAACCTAAAAGTAAAATCATATCCTCATTTAAACATTAGAAAAATAATAATATTACATAGATTGTAAATAGAAGCATACAGTTATCATATTATATTTCAGTTTAAAATTTTTTTATGAAGATTACTTTATAATAATAAAAAAAAAAGATCTAAAGGTTTAAACATGTAAACGAAATCATATGCTCTTTTAAACATTAAATAGATAAATAATCTGACATTGTATGTAGATAGAAGCATAGAATTATCATATTATATTCTAGTTTATATGGCTCTTTGCTCTCGACAGTTAGGACCCTCCAGCCAGGGAAATACGATAGCGTACCGCTCCAGGTTTTGGGTAATTGAGAACATTTGCGTCTCGTAAAATCGAATGCCTTACTTCCTTAGATGAAATGTAAACCATGTTTGGGAGAGAAAGTTCTCGAAATCACCTTCAAAGGCTTCGGATGTCTTTCAATTACTTTTGTTTGGGCCATTTTCTGTTTCTTCCTACCATTGCTTTTCCATTTTTTGTTCATAAAAAGATTTTTTTATTTTCTTTTTATATATCATATTCAATAACACACGTGAGTATATATTTCAGTCATATACAAATTTGTTTGATTGCCTTAAATTTGCTAATAATGACAAATTATTAATTGTTTTTTCACACTATAGATATTTTAGTTCATTAAGTTGAAGATGGGGATATTTTGATGTCAACTGAACTAAGTACATAAAGTTATTATCACAAAACGTGTGATAATAACGTGTCCCAACATATATACTACTACTACTACTACTACTACTACTACTACTACTACTACTACTACTACTACTAATACTACTATGTAATTCTGGATAATAATAATAATAATAATAATAATAATAATAATAATAATAATAATAATAATAATAATAATAATAATAATAATAATAAAAGGGATATCATTAATAATAATAATAATAATAATAATAATAATAATAATAATAACAATAATAAAATATGTTATTATTATTATTATTATTATTATTATTATTATTATTATTATTATTATTATTATTATTATTATTAATCCCAAACCAACAATATCTGGTCATTAACCTGATATATAAGAAATGTAACCTTAAGTTAAATGTTACTAAGGAATAATTCGCAGCCAAAAGACACAGCTTACAATTAGCTCCTCTAATTACCTACCAATAAGCAGGTGATAGTCAAAGTAGGA
>NC_090758.1:62071901-62084401 GCF_036898095.1 Palaemon carinicauda | reverse complement strand
GCAATGCGATTCATTCTAGGTTGTCCAGCATCCACTAGAATTGTAAACATGGAACACGAACTCAGTCTCCCTCCATTTGTTGAGAGAATATACTCCAATGTTACCTACTTAAGTATCAACTGCCCGTATTACCCTCACCTGTATCCTCACTATTCAAACATCATCAGAACTTATCTCGATCTCGATGCACCTCATCCACAACTACGCCAGGGGGGACGTTCACTAGTTAGTACTGTCTCTTCAAGCACTCAGGGGCTCGACATCAACATCGTGGCAGAGAACGTGGATCTTGGCCTTGCACCCTGGCAGACTCCTGTGCTGGCAATCTCTTACACTCCAGTTTCTAAGACTGACTAGCCTCAACTTCAACAACAACGTGCATTGGAGACCATCGATAGACTATCCTCGTCCCTCAGTGTAGCTCATCACCTCAACACAGACAGCTTCCTACACCGGGATGGCAATGCTGGATGTACTGTTTTCTCCCCCACTTTGGAACCCCCGCCAGAGGGCTGGACAGGCCATCGCCTCCCAAAGCCATCAAGCTCCACGTATTGTGAACTACATGGACTTCTAGAGGCAGTTATTTTAATCATGGACCAGAAACAACAGCTTTATCATCTGCGACTGGCAACCAGCACTCCAAGCCCTTTCATTACATAAGCCAGCATACCAGCCCCTGGTTACACAAATACATAGACAACTAGACATGGCCAACATGAGCTCACTGGCAGTGCACTTCCTATTGATTTCCCCTCACGTAGGTCTTCTGGCTAACAACACCGTTGACCATCTTGCAAAGGCTGCCTGTCAACTGGATCCTCCAGATGCTGATGCTCCCACTCCATCTCTCCTGTGCTGCAGAAAAATGGTGCGCCAAGCTGCTCACTCACCTACTCATTATCGTACTAATGCCAAGAGAGCCACCAGTGTATCAATACAGCATCATGATCACTTTTTTCTTCAGCAACAAAAGTATCCCCGCTGTGGACTCATGGTACGTCAAAATAACCTGGTTTGTTTGCGTCTTTGGCTGGGTTTGCGACCAGTTTGGCAGGTGGCTGAGCAAGATGGAGTTCCTCATTTCTCCTCCTGTAGATTATGTGACGCATCCAACGCCAACACCTTGGAACACTATTGCCTGGAATGTCCACTTGTTAGTGATATATTACTCCAAAGACTCACGGTAGTTGATACATGTAGAAAATTATTGACAGATAATAACTTGCTCGATGAGATACTCATGCGCCATCATCACTTTTGGTGGATACTGTTTTGTAATATTAATTAAAGATAAGTACAACCTACTTACGAAATCAAACTAAATTATTTTGTATTCCATATAAATTCTTTTGTATAACATTTGATATATAGAAATGAACAATATTATTTTCAATATGTTCTAAATATCTGTTTATACTTTATTTTGTATTCATTTGTATAACCTTCATTATATGCTTTAGATGTAAAAAAATACTGTTTTAATATGTACTTAAAATTCTGCATATACTTTTTTTTTTATTCTTTTAGTATAACTTAATTACAATGTAGATGTAAACAATATTACTGTATTATTATGTACTGAAATGTCTGACGCCAATGGGAGCAATAAACTGATTAAAACAAAATCTCTCTCTCTCTCTCTCTCTCTCTCTCTCTCTCTCTCTCTCTCTCTCTCTCTCTCTCTCTCTCTCTCTCTCTCTCTCTCAAAAATACACATATATATGTGCAGCCAAAAATAAAATTCCAAATCAATCTTTCCAAACGCTATATATCCTCAAAGACCCATTTTCTAGTGGAACCAATTGAATGATTTAGAAAAAAAAATAAATTAATGAAGAATTCCTTTGATATCTTAAAACTTAGTCTTCATTAGTGAGACCCCGACTCCTTTTGATGTCGGCTTCACTAAATGGAAAAATTGGGGAATAATTTCAGAAATCTGAAACCTTTAGGTGAAAGGTCTCTTATAGGTCTTAGAAGAGAACTTTGATCTCTGTGAAATATAAAAATCCTTAGTATTTGGAAATCACTCTCTCTCTCTCTCTCTCTCTCTCTCTCTCTCTCTCTCTCTCTCTCTCTCTCTCTCTCTCTCTCTCTCTCATATATATATATATATATATATATATATATATATATATATATATATATATATATATATATATATATATATATATATATATATATATATATATATATATATATATATATTATATATATATGTAATAGTCATATATTACATGTTTAAAACACATGACGTAATACGTCATTGTGGAAGTAGAAGCTAGCATGAAAATTGCTGTACTCAGACAAGATCTTAACAGGTTGCGATTTGCATATCTCAGCAATATAACATTTTCATGAAGCATAAACACAAATACAAACCGTGTGAAAGAGTTGTGTCGCCACCGGATGCAGGTGTCTTCCTATACTAATGTAGAGTTTACATTCTGTGTTTAAATGCTGAGATAACTGTCTATACGATATCTGTGGTATCGATATTTTTGCCAGTTCTTATCAATACTTCATATGGAATGGTCATCCGACCAAACCAGCTATACTCCTGTGATGGAGATGTTAACACTGTTGTTTTTAGAGAATAAACCATTTTAAAGTTAATTTGATTGACTTTACTTGAAGACGTAACATCCCAACAAACATACTCAATTTGTGTTAACAACAGTAGCACACTAATAAATGGTGGCAGCAGTAAAACTCTAAGAATCAGAGAAAGATCTTCTAAAATCAACGAATAAAACTCTAAGAATTAGAGAAAGATCTTCAAGAATCAACGAATAAAACACTAAAAACCAGAGAAAGATCTTCAAGAAATCAACAGTAATGAATCTACAATTTTGACTAAGTATCATAGTCCATCGAAGAAGGATACATTTAATGAATGTTATACATACAAACTGATGAACTGGATCTTCAATCAACATCCTAAGAAAATCAAGGACTGACGTTCAACGCTTACAAAACATATCCAGGAAGCACTATATTCAACGGAAATCGGACCAAAAACATTCACCCAAACGTCAAGAGAGAGAAAGGAAATCGGACCGAAAACATTCACCCAAACATCAAGAAAAAGAGAGGATATGACGACATCACACAAAACCATATAAAGCTAAGTACAAGTACATTTTCTTATTCATTTCAGTATTGAGCAGTGAAATGTAGTTATCATGAGTCCATTATTACTGGGGTGAGTGGTTTGCTAATCTTCTATTTTCCTTCCATTAAAGGAAACTGTGTTCAACTCAGAATTCTCATCTAGAATTTTTTCTCTCCTTGTGCTAATTCCGTTTTCTTTCAGAAATTCTCGGGAAATAAATTTGTGTTCCGTTTTCTTTCAGAAATTCTCGGGAAATATCTTTGTATTATAAGCATTGTTTTGGGGAATTTTGTTATAATCTTTATCATTGAGTGCTTATGCGTTTACACAGTGGACGTCTGTATTCATATAGATATTTTGATAGAATTGCAAGGGGTCAAAAGGATAGAAAAAGAAATACCGTAATCATGACGACCCCTGTGAGCCCTACTCCTGGACCTAGTAACGCAGGACAGATAAACCCTCTCCCGATTGTGACGCTTGTAAATGCCAGGTCAGCAATCCTTCCTTTTCAGGGTTGGGTTAATGGGTTCTTGCCTCAAAATGTGGAGTCATGGATTTCATCCGTCGATGCCCATTTAAATGCCAAACAAATCGTAGACCCTTTTGTACAATTACAAGAAGCTAAAAGTTTTATAGATTTTTCTAAGGGGGATGCGAGTGCGTATTAAAGAGGTGTTTCATTTCAAGAAGCAGTTACCTGGGATGATTTCAAAGTTAGGTTACACGCGGTCTATGGGGGTGAAGAAGTCTTGGATGTAGTATTAACGTTAAGAAATAGTAGACAAGTTGCGGGAATGACGTGTTATAATTGCAAATGTCAAGGTCACTTGATTGCGGACTGCAAAAGGTAATTCTGTTCGATACATAATAGTTCGACTCATTCATATAGTCAGTGCTACTCACGTAAGACACAACAGAATCCTAGAAATACACAGTCAATTCCACAGTCAGTTCCATATGGAAATAAGAAGAAAAATCCTCAGTTCAATAAGAAGAAACAGCCAAAGGTCAATGTAGTTCAAAATCAGAAACAAACAAATAGTTCCTCGAATAACGCTGATCCTGGGTCGTCAAACCAGAACTCGCAAGGTCAGACTAATATTCAGAATGTGCAGAGCAAAGCAAATACCACATAGTTAACTCCAGTTGGGAAGAGAGTGATGTTGGGTAGAGGTCATTCGTGTCAACATCAATAGTATTGAATAATCAATTTAATGTTTTATCAGATAATTGTGAGGCAATAGATTTTCCTATGAAACACACGGCCGAATTAAGTAAAACAGTGCATGCTCCCGTAGATTTGCAACGAATTCATACAATAATAAGCCAAAATGAGTTACGACCAACCTTATATGCTGCAAATTTAGAACACAAATCCTTTACGTTATTTTTTGACTCTGGTAGTCCGCGTAATATCATGGATTTGAAGACACATCATTTGTTGTTTTTGAACTTTCCGATTAAAAATCCGGAGTTAGACTCTCGTGTATAGGAAATAATGAATTAAATGTCATAGGCATAACTCATGTTCAATTCAAAGTCGGTAAACGCACGTTTGCCGATACATTTGTTGTTGTACAAAACGTTGATATGTATCCAGCTGTAATTATAGGATACCCATCTATGGGAAATCAAAACATTATCTTAGCCCCTGCCAAGCACGGCGTGTATATCAAAGGGAAATTCTATAAGTCTTCTAATACCTTAAAATCAGTTTTGGATAAAAAGGAGACGACAAGTGTTACCGTAACGTACGTTGAAGAACCAATGACTTGTCTCACTAATAAAGAAATAATATACGCGACCCAGCAGAATTCTCGTTCAACCGTAATATCATCTTGCACGCAATCTATCGAGCCAAACGTACCTTCGAATTTAATAGTGCAAATAAAGAAAACATTACCGGTATCTGAAATATTAATCCTTTCCGACACTTTGAAAACTAACGGATTGTCTGTCACACAAGCTATTTATACAGTAGGCTCACATCAACAATGTAATATTGAAGTCTGTAATCATTTAAATACCACTTTAGCAATTCACAAAAATCAACATATCTTGGATATAGAAGTTTATAAACATCGTATTCTTACTGTTGCTGAAATCAATCACGCTCAATCAGTTGCGGATGAATCCCTTTTGCAATCTATTAAAAATAAAATCAATAAAGACATTCAAGACGAAGAAATTCAGCTGAAAATTTTTGGACATTTAACTAAATATCATGATGTTTTTTCCACTACGGATGGATCCTTAGGAAAAACAGATGTGATCGAGCATCAAATGAGGTTAAAGGACAAGCAGAAAATTATCTATGTACCCTCGTACAGACTCCCTATGAAATTCCAGAATGAAATAAATGATGAAGTTGGTAAAATGCTAGAAGAAGGAGTCATTAGGAAATTGAACAGCCCTTATAATTTTCCATTATTTGTTGTACCGAAAAATGATCGAACATGGCGTATCTGCGTAGACTTCCGTCGTCTAAACGAGAAGACGATCCCTGATGGATTCCCCAGTGCCATGTTCTGACGATATTTTGTCTTTGTTAGGTCTGAATAAATATTTTACCAGTTTGGACTTACTTAAAGGCTTTCACCAGATACCATTAGAAGAAGATAGTATCCCATACACAGCCTTCAGCACACCCAGGGGACATTATGAATTTTTACGGATGCCTTTTGGTTTAGGTTGTGCTCCCATAACATTTACAAGAATGATTAACATAGTGTTTGGATACTTGCTAGGGGATATATTGCATGCCTATATGGACGACCTTGTAATCTTTTCCAACACCTTAGAAGAACATATACGTAAACTAGAACTAGTACTACAGAGACTAAGACAACATAACTTAAGGGTAAAGATTAGCTAGTGTGAATTTTTCAAAACAGAATTAATATATTTGGGTTTCATGGTGTCAAGCCAAGGTCTTAAAGTAGTCCATGATAAGGTGTCAGCTATCCATAACTTTCCCATACCTACTAATGTCAAGGGAATACACCAATTTCTGGGTTTCAGTGGATATTATAGGCGTTTTATACGCAACTATTCAATAATAGCCGCTCCCTTAACTGATCTTACGAAGAAGGGCGTAGATTTCATATGGTCTCAGCAGCATCAGCAGGCGTTTAATACCTTGAAAGATGAACTGTGAAGTTCTCCTATCTTAAAATTTCCTGACTTCGGTAAGGAATTCTTCATTGCAACAGACGCCTCAAACTTAGGAGTAGGAGGGTATTGCTTCAGCAATATGATAAACAATTTTTCCTGAGAGCTTTTTATTCTCGAAAACTGAGAACTTCCGAAAGTAAGTACACAGTAATAGACAAGGAAGGGCTAGCTATTGTTAATTCACTAGTGCATTTTAAGTTCATAATATACGGTTATCCCGTTAAGGTTCTTACTGATCATAAACCACTAATTGAATTCTTTAAAGGCTTCAACCACCGCCCCAAACGAACTCGGTGGCATTTGATCATTCAAGATTTTGGCGCGAGAATCGGGTATTTACCTGGGAAAACAAATATCATTGCGGATGCATTATCACGCAACCCCGTGTCATCTTGTACGGAGCCTTTAGCTGAATTAATAGATATATCAACATCCATGCCTATTGTTAAAACGATATCTGAACAAGAAGATTTTGGCTGGAGCGCTGAATTATTACAGACTGAGCAAAGAAAAGATCAGAAATCAGAAACAATTATAAATGCTTTGAAAGGCAATCATAAGGAAAAGTGATATATAAAGTATAAGCAGCAGAATTGTATAATCAAAGATAATATTCTGTGTAGGACTGTGACAAGGAAAACCCGCAATACACCACATGTAACTAACGACCAGGTAGTGGTACCAATCTCACTTATTTCCACTGTCCTGAATTGGTTGCATGCAAATCCATTACATGGACACCCGGGGTTCTCATTAATGTCCCAGAAAGCCAAATCATTGTTTTATTGGCATACGATGCTTACAGATATAAAAAAACACATAGCTAATTGTCGCACATGTCAGGAAAACAAAGGGCATACGAAAACACCTGTCAGCCTAGGGGCTTATCCCATGCTCAATCAACCCTTTGAAAGAATACATTTAGATTTGTTAACAGGATTTTACTAGTCAGACAGAGGATATAAGCACCTCTTAGTAATTGTAGAAGCTTTAACTCGATATACAGAACTAATAGCACTTAAAACTAAAACTGCGATTGAATGCGCTAGAAAGTTTTACGAGTGTTACATTTGTAAACATGGAATTCCACACATGATAATCTCAGACTCGGGTGGAGAATTTAATAATCACTTTTTTACCTCATTGTGTGAATTTCTTAGCATAAAGAAAATAAATACCATGATATATCACCCAGAGTTGAATGGGCTAGTGGAAAGAGCAAATAGGAAGGTTTTAAATATATCAAGAGTAATACTAGGGGGATCAGACCCCAACTGGGATATTGCAATAACTGCGGTACTGAGTAATGTGGATCATTCATATCATATATCAATTAAAATGTCACCCCATGAAGCATTGTATGGTATCCCAGTTAGAACGCCTTACCATGTATTAACGCCTACAACTAATCTATCAAATCCTTTAAAAGAATGTATAAATGCAAGCAAAAGTCGTTTTGATATCCTTCGAAAGAATTTAGAAGAATCACAAATCATAATGAAAAGGAATCATGATAAAATAGCGAAGCCAACTAAAACATATACCGTGGGTGATAATGTATACATACAGGTAAATGTACGTAAAGGACTCAATTATAAACTAACACCTAAGTTTGAAGGCCCATTTAACATTTTGCAAACATTAACGGCGAATAGGTTTAGAGTTCAAAATGTATCCCAACCCACTGATGAGAGAATCGTACCATTGGCTCACAAAAGAAATTAAAATAAGAAGGAAAGAAGTGAGGGGAAGATTTTTATTTGTATGTTAAAAAATTTCTTCTTAATACAGGAGTAATTACATATATTTTTCTCTTTACAGGTTTTCAAGATGAATTTTTTGTTGTTGGGAGTGATATTGTTCGTTCAGACATTTTTCTCGTGTGGGATGAGCTCTAAAACTAAAGGTATAGATTTTAAATATGGCACTATAGTTGAAAGACAAGAAGACGTTTTTATTACATCAAGTAACGTAGTAGTAGAAGTGCGAATGCAAGCAATTTTTATCCCAGAGAATGACGTCACTAGCTTACAAAGCGCCATTTCGAGGTTTGCTGTCTCATTAGATGAGTTGCCTAGAACACATTTTCATTTGACTACAGAGAGTTCGCTTGGATCAACACTAAAAGTTGCAGAGATGCTATCAGATGACTTGCAAAATAAGGCTTACGAGACGGAATCTTTGGCTCGTGACCTTTTGATGTGGACTGTAGGACACGGAAATAAAGAGAGACGTAACCCGTTTATTTTTGCTGCACTAAACATCTTTGGGTCTATTGCAAGTTTAGGTTTAGGAATTTCCAATCGTCTTAAGATTAGTAATCAAAATAAGAAAATTGAGTTCTTGACTCATGAATATGAATTGATTCAATCAATCAAATTATGGATTTAGTAAATGAACATTCAAGTAATATCAATCAGATTATGGAAGTACAGGATTTGTTGGCAACGTTAACGTATTATGATTCAGAAATAGATCACATACATAACAGAATTGCACATTTCATTGAGAAATCAGAAAGATTATGTGGAAGCTATCACGTTAGCAACTAAAGGTGTACTGTCACCCCATTTGTTGCCTATAAAACACTTAAAGTTAATTGTGGAGAACGGACGGGAGAAACTTGGCTATATTCCTTTGTTAGACGCACAGGTTATAATTTTATTACAGCCTAATTACAGTAAGCATTAAAAATAACAGGATTATGATTACAATTCTCTTTGATTCTTCTGATGCCTGGCAATCTTACAGGATATCACCATTTCCGACTTATATGACGAATCACTCAAATCCAGTAATATCCAGTTTGACAGGACACGTATCTAATTCCCCAGACAAGGAAACATATACGGTCATTAAAGACTTAAATTAATTAACTTACTGTTCAGACGCAATGGATAGAAAAATATGTACAGCTGACTCATTTGAATTCCATAAAAACTTAATGGATTCATGTGAGTTAGGTATAATGCTAGACGGTGCTCTCTCCCATACAAGTGAAAATTGTCTGGATAATCTTTATCCCTTTGACAAAAATGAGTTCAATTGCAGACTGAACAATGGCTCGTGGATACGATACGACAAGGACGGCTTCAATGTATCATGCCCGGACGGATCCACGTCCTATTCCCAAATCTTTGTTGCAGCAGATGGTTGTATCGGGACATCCCCTAATTCCATGGTGAAAGGGATAAAAACCATCATCAGAGAACGAGCCTCCTTTGGAACTTCACGTGGTCGACTACAATTCCATATTTACCTCTCCCATACAACAAACAGGTAGCCAAGCGGCTGATGAAATTGACCGAGATGGACCACCCGTCACCGACTTATAAAGAATTTCTTCACCCCATACTACTAGCAGGAACAGTTCTGACGGTGATGATATTTATCGCCGTTAACATCCTTGTTTGGCGTATGTTAAGGAACAGTTTGCAGCTCAAACAGAACGTTTTGCCATGTCCAGACAAAACTCCTTATTTAATTCAATTTAAAGCCATTTGAAAGTGGCCCCTTCATTAGCTAAAAGGAGTAAAATTGTCTTGGAGTAGCGTTGAGTACGAAAAGCAGTTAGTACGCTAGTTATATGTAATTGAAGAGACTATAGAACATTTTCATTTTTAAAAAACATTAAAAAAATAAGTGATTTTTTCGGCATCTAATAAAATATATAAGCCGGAATGTTAAAAGAAAAGAAAAAAAAAAACAGAATCTATGGGCATCTAATAAAATATATAAGCCCTATATATAAAAATACATATATATGTACGAAACCGTGGTACGTGTACGTACCAGGAATTCATGTTTGTGCACAAAAATTGAATCTTTACCAAGGTAACAAATATTTTTATTAATTACCGTATTGTGAAAATCTATATTTCTGACAAAGGTAACAATTATTCTTTAACAAAGGTACCATATAATCATTTGCTAGCAATGTACCATATATGTGATCTGCATTTATCATGCATTTTTTTCTTTGCTTTGGTAATATCTTTTCATATGCATTATAGTTATTATTTTTTTTAATGTGCCTAGTTGAACATTCGTCCTCATTTGCTTATGACTAAAGTTAAACAAAGAATAATACATATATCCAGTCACACTCCTAGTAAACATATTTTGACGTGTTGTTAAAATTTTTGAAAAAATTGAGATAGCTGGCCGAGCTCATGTAATAGTCGTATAATTACATGTTTAAAACATATGACGTAATACGTCATTGTGGAAGTAGAAGCTAGCATAAGAATTGCTGTAGTCAGACAAGATCAAAACAGGATGCGATTTGCATATCTCAGCAATGTAACATTTTTATGAAGCATAAACACAAATATAAACCGTGTGAAAGAGTTGTGTCGCCACCGGATGCAGGTGTCTTCCTATACTAATGTAGAGTTTAAATTCTGTGTTTAAATACTGAGATAACTGTCTATACGATATCTGTGATATCGATATTTTAGCCAGTTCTTATCATTACTTCATATGGAATGGTCATCCGACCAAACCAGCTATACTCCTGTGATGGAGATGTTAACACTGTTGTTTTTAGAGAATAAACCATTTTAAAGTTAATTTGATTGACTTTACTTGAAGACGTAACATCCCAACAAACATACTCAATGTGTGTTAACAACAGTAGCACACTAATATATATATATATATATATATATATATATATATATATATTATATATATATATATATATATTTATATATATATATATATATATATATATATATATATATATATATATATATATATATTATATATATAAAGTTCTTTTATGTAGAAACTGAAAAACTTATTAATCTTTGATAATAGTTTTCTAATTCCCGCATTTAAGGTCGTCTTCCAGCCCGGTGTAGATTACTGTATCTTATGTCAGGTGAATTTGTTTGGTCATTAGGACGGTATCTAATGTGTTTTGGTTATGGACATACCATCCATTAGTTTGGCAAAATGATTTCAATAATTATTTGTTTAAACAATATAGGAGAGAGAGAGAGAGAGAGAGAGAGAGAGAGAGAGAGAGAGAGAGAGAGAGAGAGAGAGAGAGAGAGATTACTTTTAAAACTTATGAGCCTTTTAAGTCCCTCACTTAAATAGAAAATATTCCGAATCTCTCTCTCTTTTCTCTCTCTCTCTCTCTCTCTCTCTCTCTCTCTCTCTCTCTCTCTCTCTCTCTCTCTCTCTCTCTCTCTCTCTCATATGCTTTTTGAGCATACAGGAGATGAATTTCCTAAATCTCTCATATTATTTTATTGCAAATTGTTAGGATTCCCCAAACCTACCATAGAATATTTAAATAATAATATGAGTAAAAATTTTCAGAATTCTAACTTTTATAACTCTATGCTTACGCAAATATCATACGTACAAATGTTATAATTTCTGATAAAGAAATAAAAATGTATTCATCTCAAAATCTAATTTCCTATCTTTACTTTTAAATGTAACTTAACCCAGTAAATGAAACGTTAGTAATTTCCTTCCATTGTTTTGATATTCTGTTAATCACGTATTTAACTTCACATTATTCTCTTACTTTTGTTTGCTTCTTATAAGTAGAGGGAATTATTTTGTGATGGAAAGGAAAAGGATATCCTGTGTTAATTACATTTAATTCAAATTAAATTTGGTATTTCTGATTTATTCCTTTTTTTTTTTAAATTACCCCTTAGAAGAATCCATAACGCATGTATTACTGAGTTCTACACATTATTTATTTTCATGACCAATAGATGGCGTTAGCAGTTTAGTACCAAATTGCTTATTACCCCCACTAGCCACCAATTTTAATTTGTATTACTTTATTTCTAGGCTAAAGTTTTCTATAAAATGGACACACTTGAACTTGTTTCTCATGTAGTATAAACAAAACTAATTCTCCATTGGAAATTCCAGAAATCAACAAACAATCGTTAGTTCAATCCTCTATTGGGGCTGGGGGTCGAAGCTTGGGGTTGCCAGAAAAATGTCACATGTAATATAATCAGTGAAATAATCAAGTAATTAAACAGGTATTTGATGTAAATTCAGTTACCTTTTATGGACCATGAAAATAATAAATACATTTCATGGTATAATATGCATTCTTGGTAAGATCTACGTAAAATATCAAGAGTTTTACATTCCGCTCTTAAATCGTAACGCGTTTTACTTTACGACCAATAGATGGCATCAGAGGTATCTTTGCGCAACTAAT
>NC_090758.1:62061387-62071401 GCF_036898095.1 Palaemon carinicauda | reverse complement strand
CAAGCATATTTCTCATATAAACATACATATTTGAAATTCATGCCTGAGACCAGAAAATATGCATATTGAAAGTGTATGAAAAATGTATAATTAATACTCCGTAAGCTCTGAAATTATATAAAAGTATACATATTTAAAAGGAACTATGAAGAAATTGTATATATATATATATATATATATATATATATATATATATATATATATATATATATATATATATATATATATATATATATATATATATATATATACACACATTCATGCATATGTTTATTTGTGTGTTATTCGTCAACTACATGTGTTCGCGTGTGTCATGTTTACAATTTATTACTGCGTATCAGTGATGTAGTTTGTTACTATAATAGTGTTTGGTAATGATGGATAGATTAACATAAGTTTGCAATGGGGGTCAAACATTATAAGTGGTTTGATTCCAGATATGGGGGCTGCTCTTTGTAAAACCTAGCGAGTGACGAGTGACGGGACTGTGAAACTATGATGCTGGCTACTAACATGATACTTACGTTGCCAGAGATGGAATGCATTTACAAAATGTAAATCTGAATGTTTAAAAGCATATTTTCAGGAGAAAAAAAAAAGTGGGTACAATATACTGTATTGTCATCCTGATTAACTTTGAAAGTTTATATGATGGAGTTATAAATTAATTATACCGTCATTTGTATTCAATCATATTCATTTATAAGGAGTCTGCTCACCACCCCTTAGCCAGACTTTACCTGACGATGAGAGGAGACACTTGTCCCCCTCAAGTAACACTTAACAGCCAAACTTTATTGCACCGACCTCGACTCGTTTACTTTTTACAAAATAGCAGATTTTTTTCAATGCATTTTTCCCTCCATTACCGATGAAGGAAATAGCACTGTTTTCAACAGAAAGCAGTTTTATCTGCAGAAGCAGTTTTGTCTGCAGAAGCAGTTTCACCATACATTAGGTATAATCTTTTGTAAAACTATAATCTCCGTTTGTTTGTTCGCCTGTATGTCCACTAAATCTAATCCTTATATCTTTATCGTTGAGTTTCAACTTCCTTCACGCCCCATGATCGGGTCATTGAGCCGAAAAATCCTCTTCCCTTCCGAGCCATCGACTGGAGACTTTATGAAAGCCTCGCATGAATTGCTCTAATTTAATGCCTGTTCAACATTGAAAATTCCTCATCAAATTTTAAGGCAGAAATTGGGAGTAAGAAGGACCTTATGCTCACATATCATCGGAGTTTCCCGATTCTTTCCGAATAGGCTCCAAATCTGACCCTTGCATAAGTTCTACTCTACAGCATGTTATTGACTTGCAGACTCTGAGATTAAATATCAAAACACACCTTTATGGCATCTAATATTGAGGCCTCTTTTAGCATAATACATTACGGGCTATTGAATCCATTATAAGCAAAGTTAATCTGGTATTTTACCCTGACATACTTCTCACAATTTATCATGAAAATTAAAAAAAACCCTTGAGAACAGTAAGCTACGCCTTTTGGGGGGGTTGTAAACATAAAGGATTTCTTTTATGTAATGGGTAACAGAGCATGAGAATTGTAGATCTTATAAACCACAAGTTCTATGGTGTTGTATTTATCGATGTATCAGGTCAACGAACAGCTGGTCGAGGTTTCCTATAATTATGTGGTAGATTTGATTGAAGACATTGTTGCTCTCTCCCCTTCTCTCTCTCTCTCTCTCTCTCTCTCTCTCTCTCTCTCTCTCTCTCTCTCTCTCTCTCTCTCTCTCTCATAACAGGGTATATTTTTCATTTAATCTGCTATATACATTTTTCATTCTTCATATATCAATAATGTTTAGAATGTTATCAGTTCATGTTTGCAAGGCCCGGCTTCTCTTGTGGCTTGCCTCATTAAAGTATATTCAGCTATGGAGGCTAGCACAGCATAGTGGAGTTTATGGAGGAGTAGACAAGTTGCATATGAGCATTTCGTGTAGGCATATAATGTACGTAAACTGTCAGCTTTATGTCGATTCTGATTATGTGTTCGAATCCTGGACCAGATAGGATTAGTTTACAGAGAATAAATTTGCAAGTCCTGCGGTGTTTTGCTTAAAATAACAGCGTCATCAGTATACTCTAGGTATATGTGTGTCTGTGTGCATGTATATATATATATACATATATATATATATATATATATATATATATATATATATATATATATATATATATATATATATAAATATATATATATATTATTAATATTATTACTATCCAAGCTACAACCCTAGTTGGAAAAGCAATATGCTATAAGCCCAGGGGCTCCACCAGGGAAAATAGCCCAGTGAGGAAAGGAAAAAAGGAAATAAATAAATGTTGACAACAAATTAACAATAAATCATTCTAAAGTAAGTAACAACGTCAAAACAGACATGTCATATATAAACAATTAACAATATCAAAAACAAATATGTCATAATTAAACTATAAAAAGACTCATGACCTTCTGGTCCAACTTTGAACTTTTGAAGTTCTACTGATTCAACCACCCGATTAGGAAGATCATTCCACATCTTGGTAACAGCTGGAATAAAACTTCTAGAGTACTGCGTAGTATTGAGCCTCGTGATGGAAAAGGCCTGGCTATTAGAATTAACTGCCTGCCTAGTATTACGAACAGGATAGAATTGTCCAGGGAGATCTGAATGTAAAGGATGATCAGAGTTATGAAAAATCTTATGCAACATGCATAATGAATTAATTGAACGACGGTGCCAGAGATTAATATCTAGATCAGGAATAAGAAATTTAATAGACCGTAAGTTTCTGTCCAACAAATTAAGATGAGAATCAGCAGCTGAACACCAAACAGAAGAACAATACTCTAAACAAGGTAGAATGAAAAAATTAAAACACTTCTTCAGAATAGATTGATCACCGAAAATCTTGAAAGACTTTCTCTATAAGCCTATTTTTTGTGCAATTGAAGAAGACACAGACCTTATATGTTTCTCAAAAGTAAATTTACTGTCGAGATTCACACCTAAAATTTTGAAAGAGTCATACATATTTAAAGAAACATTATCAATACTGAGATCCGGATGTTGAGGAGCCACCGTCCTGGACCTACTTACAATCATACTTTGAGTTTTGTTAGGATTCAACTTTATACCCAATAATTTGCACCATGCACTAATTCTAGCTAAATCTCTATTAAGGGATTCACCAACCCTAGATCTACATTCAGGGGATGGAATTGATGCAAAGAGAGTAGCATCATCTGCATATGCAACAAGCTTGTTTTCTAGGCCAAACCACATGTCATGTGTATATAGTATTTAAAGTAATGGGCCAAGAACACTACCCTGTGGAACACAGGATATCACATTCCTATAATCACTATGGTGCCCATTAACAACAACTCTTTGAGATCTATTACTTAAATAATCAATAATAATGCTAAGAAACGACCCACCCACTCCCAACTGTTTCAGTTTGAAAACAAGGGCCTCATGATTAACACGGTCAAAGGCAGCACTAAAATCAAGGCCAATCATACGAACTTCCCGTATATATATATATATATATATATATATATATATATATATATATATATATATATATATATATATATATATATATATATATATATATATATATATATATATATATATATATATATATATATATATGTATATATTATATATATATATATATATATATATATATATATATATATATGTATATATATATAAATATATATATATATACACACATATATATATATATATATATATATATATATATATATATATATATATATATATATATATATATATATATATATATATATATAATCCTAAAACATATCCTGCAATCTCAAGTCCTTGATGTGCGTAATTTTTGCTAAATGATCAAAATAGAACCTAAATCCATTCTTATTTCATCCATTTAATTAAAAGAAATAAAAAGAAGAAATGTGTCCCAGGAGGATTCATTGCTTTCCAAAAGGCCAATTACCTTCGAGCAATTGCAAGAACAAATTACCATCTCAACGAGCTTTCATTTTTCAAGAAGGATTTTTAAGTGTTGCTTGATGAAGCTGTGCTTTTTTTCTCACGGGGGCTTTATGCTAATTAACACAACAAACCCACATAACCTAAAAACTTAGATAAAGGTTAAATGAATAAATGCATTTGAAAACTAGATTGAAAATGCAGATTGGATTATTTTTTTTACATTGAAATAGATAATAAAAAAGAATGGTTTATCAATAAATGCAATTGAAGAAAAATAGATTGAAAATGCAGAACGAAATTTTGTTATATTAAAATGTTAAAGTTGAAATAAATTGAGTGAAGAAAAGGGATTTTTTAAACTCCTGGTAAGAATAATATTCAAAATATTTATAACTGAATAAAATAACAGACATTATAGCGAGAGGTTGTCTAAAGAATACATTATATATTTTATTATGAGGATGAAAAGTTTACAGAATCGATATCATCCTGACTTTAGATTTTATAGGAGTTTTTTTAGAAATTGATTAACCTGATTGAAATAAATAGTTCAGTGATAAAAACGATTCACAATTCTTGTGAGATTATTCAATAGTCATACTATATGTGAAGGTGTAATGCTTAGTTTGATAAATATGTATAGACTTGAAATATTCCTTAAATAACAGGTAAGTTGTTCGCATGATTTGGAAGCCTTCGATTGTCATCATATCTTTAGATAAAGAACACATTGCACCGTTCATTATTCAATTGTTTTCCGCAAACTGTTGTTTCTGCATTTGGTTCAAACACCATCTTCATAAAAGGTTGTAGAGTAGTTTACGTTAAGGAAAAGTAGTTCCATTGGTTCCCTCAGACGATGATTTTCACGCCAACAACACCCTTAAGAACACAGCTAGTATTAGTTCTTGTTACTACCAATAGATGGCATCACAATGCACATTTTATACTTTGTGAGATTCCATTTCCAAAGCCGGGGGAGGAATTATAAATTTTAAGGTTTTCCCATCAATTTCTCAGTATATAAATGTATTATTGACTTGAGAATTAGCCAAAGTAATCATTATGCATGGCTTTACTAGTGGTTAAAGAACGTCGATGGTTGAAAGAAAAATAAAGAGGTTATTGGATAGTTACTACAGGCATCCCCCTTGGGGATAATGGCATCTCCCATTGTGACGTAAGCAACCACCAAATTGAAAAAGCCCTGGAGTCTTATTAACACGATACGTCAACTTTCCTGAGTTGGTAAGTTGATCATTACCTGGAATGTGAGATACATGAAATAGGAAAGCTGCTCATTGATAATGAAAGGATAATTATAATTGAATTCGAGGCAAAAGAGAGAGAGAGAGAGAGAGAGAGAGAGAGAGAGAGAGAGAGAGAGAGAGAGAGAGAGAGAGAGAGACGTATTAATTAGATGTAATGTGACCATCAGTATTTGGAGGCATGTAGAATTATTAGTGTTTGGTTTCCTGCTAAACAAAATCGTAAAAATAGGCCCTCTCTCTCTCTCTCTCTCTCTCTCTCTCTCTCTCTCTCTCTCTCTCTCTCTCTCTCTCTCTCTCTCTCTCTCTCATACTGTCTGCTAATTATGTATAATTTTGTGGTTAATTAGCGATTAAACATCATTAAATGATAATAAAGAAACTCTTTAATACCATCATCTCCAAACAATTATGGACGGACATAAAATAATAGAATATCAACTTTTTTATATTCATTACTATTATCAATATCTGATGATAAGGAATTTATTGATAAGAATCGATGCTAGAATTTTGCTAATGATTCTTAGATTATCTATATAATAATAATGATTAATTCTGGACATTTTGCTCGACCTTGAAGACGACCTTTGACCTTACCAAATAATAATTGTCGTGGATTTTCATATAATCAAATATGAACCAAGTTTGAAGTCTCTGTAACAACGATGTCCAAACTTATGGCTGATTACGTGAATTGAATATTTTGCTTGATCGGGACCTTGACCTTTGAGCTTGACCTTCCGAAATATAGCATTTCCAATTATTTTACAAAACAGTTAATCACTGCAAGTTTAATTACTCTAAGATTAAACTTGTGGACAGGTAGCTGTTCTCAGATAAACATACATTCACACAAACATAGGTGGAAACATAACCTCTTTCAAACTTCGTTGGCGGAGGTAATAATAATTTGTTTATCAATTAAAAATTTCATTTTTTTTATACGAAATATTTAAAGGAAGCTCTTATGTTACATATTATAAAGATTATCATTCAATCTATAAATGTAATAATTTAGTAAAAAAAAAAAGAAAAAAGAAAGATGGAAATCCATTTTGGAATTCCAAAAGGAGGAATCCATGTATCCAAAATTCCTGGAACCCAGATTAGATCCTCTTGGATGTGATTTGAAATTTTCTTGTCGGTGGTAAGACAGTTAATACATATTTCTGGAGGGTTTGAATATTTTATTAATACAGTGGAGAGACTTTTTATTTGTTTATGAATATCCAGAGACCTTTAGCATCATTATTGTTTTGTGGAACTATTCATTTCGAAATGATATTGACAAAGAACTACTCTAACATATCTTATCTCTCCTTTTTTTCATTGCATTTCATGCTCTGATTTGGGGGAGATTAAATTTAGAGATGAAAAGGAAATATTTTCCAAATAAAATTTTTCTTATTAGTGCTTCGTGAAAAGAGATTAGTTCTATTTGAATTGTTTATTCTTCTTAGGGATAAGCTGAATATAAAAATCAAATAAATGATTCACAAATCATCTAAAAGTGAATATATATTACTTTATCTTATTCATATAATACATTGGAGTTTAAGGAATATTTCGAAGACCTTTTGTACAGTCATCACTCGAAGCTCAACAAAGGAAATTATTACCTTCTGTTAATTATCTGTCTTTGAACATTTGAGGATATTAAAAATTAGACCTTTGTGGATATTTCTTATAATAGATTCTGAATAATAAACTGTATGAATAGGTAACATACTTCCCCTTTGGTAATGTATAAACCTCTCATTATAAGAGAAGCTATATATGCTGTAACTGAAAGAAATGGAACAATTTTGTGATAGTAGCAGTAGTATTAGTAGTAGTAGTAGTAGCAGTAGTAGTAGTAATATTGATGCATAATAAGAAAATTATATGAGCCACCTAAAATGTGGAAAAAAACTCATTTAAAACTGGGTTAAGATAAACGACAAAAAGAATATTAAATATTGACACAAAATATGTAAATATCGATTTAGATTATGTAAATAAAAGAGGCAATTTCTCCACGGAAACTTACTGTCAGTATGCGACAAACTTTTCAGATACAATATAGATTTTGTCCTTAAGAATCCCGAAGTCTTTGGAATTTGATAGCTCTTTGCTTTGTGCCCTTTAACTATCCTAACCTTCCTAACCCAACCCATATAAAGATAATGTCGGCTTCCATAACCAAATCAGAATTAAAAGGATAAACCTATGAAAATATCATCACATTATTTTAATCATACTGATGATTTTAATTATCAAAAATATATTAATGAGATTAGGAATTCATGATCATACGTTTTTCTATTTTACTTACTATTTTTAAAAAGAAAAAAAAATATCAAATATATTATTCAGGAGAAGAAAATATTATGAAATCAAGAGATTTATGATGAAGCTGCGAATTTACTCCATAAGTCAAGTTGGTTATGTCTTAGTGAAGTCAAAAGATTTAGAAACATAATTTGTTTAAGATTAATAAATAAACCTGTTCTGCACCCAAGATAGGCCAGGGAGAACCAGATAATGGGTGTTGATAAAGCGTTGCGTACTAAAGTAAAAACTATCACACTGGGTGAGGGTGTCGAACCCACGACCCTCGTATTGTAAGTCAAGGAAGTTACATTAGGAAAAGAAATGTAACTTGTCTATTCTAGACATGAAATCCCAGAGACCAGCCACATGACCTTAAGATCAGTAACCAAATCTGCTCTTAAACTAAGCTTGACCAGGGAGCACCAGGCAATAGCTGCTAATGACTCACAACGATAAAACCTTGGGGATGTAAGTTGAAACTATCAGACTGCTCCAGTGTCTTGAACTCACGACCCATGTAGTTTGAATTAAGGATATGTGTAATGGGCTACCATAGAGTGAATAGGACAAATATACATCCTTTGCCTATTAGAAGAGACTGACAATCTAATATTGAGGACATTTATAAAAACGTGTAGTGAATATTAGCTTTTATTTCTCTGCAGATTGCTGTTTATTGCAATATTTCAAAGTAAATATGTAGCAAATGGATAATGAGGAAACAAAAGTGGCAGGGTCTCGAACTAACGGCCTTCATGTTGTAAACCAAGGAATTTTGTCTTAACTTAAGGTATCACAGAGTGAATGTAGTAGAGAAATATCCCTTGTCTGTCACCACACAAAAGGTGTAGTGCATTTTTGCTTTCATTTCGCTGTATATTGTTGGTTATTGCAGTTGCTTTAAGGTAAAAAATGTAGCAAATAAAGAATAATGAAAAAAAAAAATGAAAAGCTATTCTTTTTTAATGTCAGGACTAACGAAGGCAAAACATCAAGTCCTTGAGATTCTCTGATGGAATTTTTCTTCAAATGTCTTATTTTCTTTTGATAAAGAAACAAAAAATGTGACAGAAATGAAGACAAATAACCAAGTCGTTCGTAGCTTTTGTTTCCTAATTCATGATAACAGCTGGATGGTTGATTGTCCAAAAAGGATGCAGCTATCATGAAGTTTTCATTAATTTTTTTAAATGCATTGTAAGATTCTCAAGATGAAATATGTACTTCGATTTTCAAAATGTATTAAATTACACAGTTCCATATTGTGTATATAAAATTTTTTTCAAAAAATTTCTGACTTATGAGAAATATTACACATAAATAGTTCATAACCTACTCACTAGATGACATTGCCATCAGCTTAACATTGAATATGAAAAGGCAAAGTGAAGACGAATTACCAAATCCTTCATATTTTATTCTATTTGAACATTCAAAATGGTAACTTGATTGATGATTGTCTTAAATGATTGCCTTTATCCTGAAGTTATGAATAGTTTTTAAGATGTATTTGAAGATTCCTGAGATAAGATTTAAATGTATACACTTTCATTTTCTAATTAGAGTAAATTAAACCTTTGACATTTGTACAAGTAAAATATAGAATGAAAAAGCATCACTGATTAAAAAAATATATAATTTGAATTATTTCATAGAAAAACTTTTCTAATGGGATCATTAAAAGAAATATTTTAATCTGGATAATGGGACGTCGAAATGGCCTCTTTCATCTCGTCTGGTATATCGAAACAGGACAATTTCCACCACAAAGAATAGGGAAGGATCCATTTAGGTAATAATCACCATTTTTAGTTAGGGTCATTTTAAGGAACATCTATACAGAGCAAAGACTCCTTCTCTCTCAGGATCTATTTCTCCTTAAATGTTTGTTTACGACAAATAACGATCTGGGAATCAAGTGGGTTCTCTATTGATACCATCAAGCCTCCCTTCTTAAAATGTTATTCAACAAATATGCTTAGTTCGAATTTTCGTAGTGTTCTAATTATCTTTTTGTTAACTAAAACTTTCGGTGATCACTTGGATTTTGTGTTGTTGTTTTTTTCTTCCAAAATCTAAAATAATTAAGAAACTTTATTCATAACAGCAAATGATATATTGTAGGTTTCGAATAATTACTGAATTATGAAAAGTATTACATATAAATAGCTCAAAACCTTCTCACTAGATGGCATTGCAATCACCTCAACATTAGATTAAAAAAAAAAAAAGAGCCAAAACACCGAAGCATTTTGTTGATGCAAATCAATGGCAAATGAATTCTGGATGTCAATCACAAAATCCATTATGACATCATAACAAAAAACACCTAAACTACTTCAGGGTTTTCTGACTTTTGTTTCGTGTAACTTTAGATTTTAATTTTTCTTTATATTCTTTGAAAGGAAAATAATTTGTGAATTTTAGTTCAAACA
>NC_090758.1:62051387-62053887 GCF_036898095.1 Palaemon carinicauda | reverse complement strand
ACTATTTTAAATCAACTAAATTTGTTTAAAATAACGTACGCCATGCTCGTGACGTCACAGCGTATATACGCACAGATGGCATTGCTCCGGTGTATGTTGGTTCTTTCCTTAAGCTACGTGGGTTGAGAGAAAATATAAAACTGATTTTTAGATATAATTCTGGGACTGATGACTTGAAAGCAGTTTTTCTTTCTCAGTACCAATTAAAGTCTGTTAATTTTAAGATGTTTACCCATCGCACCAGCCCATTGCTTATTTCTCATTTTTACTATTAATTTCTAACAAGCCAGAATAGGTAGGATTATTGTATATGTATATTCCCTTAGAGCACGAAGATTTTTCTGAGTATTTTGTACAAAATCATGCCCCCTATGCACTCCTTGCAGCAACATATTGGCCTGTCCTAAAGTCCCTATATGGCCCCTCCCAGTGGCGTAGCTAAGGGCGGGTATGGGTGGGCAAGTGCCTACCCATGAGAATCCTGTGCCCAGCCAGGTGCCCACCCACTGGCCAACGCCCCACTAGGGCATCTCCATTGACGAAATATTTTCATATATGATGAATGTTTTCCCTCAGCAGGAATATGTCTCATGATTAAAAAACTCTCAGAAGTGATAGATTAATATTCGTAGGGTAATAAAGTGTTATCAGTTGTGCATATATCTAATTGCAATAGGTTTACTTTTAGAGATAGATATTCACATTCGTTTTGCATGATTGTTTTATATCCGGAATGAGGAAGAAATTCTAGTGAGTATTTACAAGTGAACTATTACAACAATATATATATATATATATATATATATATATATATATATATATATATATATATATATATTTATATATATAAATATATATATATATATATATATATATATATATATATATATATAATGCATGTATACAGTGCATTTGTAAGTCTATGTTGTTATATATAAAACATGAATGTGTTTATATATATATATATATATATATATATATATATATATATATATATATATATATATATATATATATATATATATATATATATATATATAACCGAAAACGTATTGCATCGACAAATAATCTCTTTCTCCAGTTCCTGTATATATATATATATATATATATATATATATATATATATATATATATATATATATATATATATATATATATATATATATATATATATACACATATATATATATAACCGAAAACGTATTGCATCGACAAATAATCTCTTTCTCCAGTTCCTGTATATATATATATATATATATATATATATATATATATATATATATATATATATATATATATATATATATATATATATATATATATATCCAAATAAGTCATATATATTTTCGATACATTAATGTCTGCATTCTCTTAACGACCTTGGGATCAGAGCCCCAGGCGAAATCACGCAAAGACAAGAGCTTATGACCGACCGGGATCGAACCCTTACTCTTTCAGAAATATTTTCATTAGATCTTATCGGGATTTGCTACAGTCAGCTATCCTTGACTTGGAAGAAGCTTTAGCATTAATTGAAACTGTAAAGTTTAACTTGAAGAGATACTTTCAGGTCCAAACTTTTTTAATGCTTTGTGGGATGAGATGGAGAAGAGATACAAAGAGTTAAAAGGATTTTGGATGTCTGAAAGACTTTTTAGTCGATCCTCGCTCTTTTGTAGACAAATTTAGTTTAAGCATTTAGAGTTCTTATGATCTAGTCTAAATTATTCATGAACTTGTTTACCCTGTTACTATTTACTACATCCGCTGGAAGTCTAATAAAGTATTTTTTTTTTTTTGTATGTCAAGAAATGGCCACATTGAGTGGTGTTGTATCTTTTTAATTTCAGTTTGTATCCGTTACCTTTGAAATGATTTATGCTAGACGTGAATAGATTGTTGTAATCTACATTTGTTATTCCTTTAAGAATTTTAAATACCTCTATTAACTGTCCCCTTAGTCGTGTTTGTAGATCAAATAAGTTCTAACGTTCCATCCTCCGTCTATATCCAAATTGCCATAGTATTGGAACCAGTTTGGTGGCCCTAGCTTGTACTGCATCCAATTTATTTATATCCTTCCGAATACTTGGAGCCCAGAATTGGACTCCGCATTCTAGATGGCGTCTTACTAGTGATGTGTACAGCTCTAATGTAGTGTCTTTGTTTCTGTATTAGAATTGACTCTGTATGTAGCCTATTAGTTTTTGTGTTTTCTTTTCAGCTTTTATGCTCTATTTGGTGAATTTCAAATCCTAACTGATAATAATACTGCGATCTTCCTCCTATGTGTATTACTTTACATTTCCCACAGCTGAAAGGCATTTGTCATTTTCTGGGCCCATCTCCTAGCTTCACTAGATCCTCTCCTAAGGTTTTCACGGCATTTATGCTTGATTTATTATCGTCGGCAAATTTGGCTATTCAACTAGTTAATCCTAAATCTATGTCGTTAATGTAGATCAGAAATAGCAATAGGACAAGGATGGATCCTTGAGGT
>NC_090758.1:62041387-62043887 GCF_036898095.1 Palaemon carinicauda | reverse complement strand
TAACAACAACAACAAGAACAACAAGAACAAGAACAAGCATTATCTTTATCATTATCATTATCATTATCATTATCATAATAGTAATTATAATTATATTAGAAACACAATTTCATAGTAAAATCATCACGCCTTAACAAATGTATTGATGGTATTAGAATTATGTTATTATTTGCGATTGGTAAACTTACATAGTAACTATTACTCCCTTCTAGAGACCCAAAATAAAGGCATTTTTTTATATTACATTTCGTTATGAAGTAAAACAGAAGTATTTATTATCCCAGTTTCTTATGATTAAGGTTAACATCAATACAAGTAGGCCTACTTCTTTACTTCTATATATGCAGGTACTACTTTCACCTGAGTAAAGGTGGCCGGAATTATCTAATGTATATATGTAGGTTTACATTGAAAGGCTTGAAAATGAAAAAAAAAAAAAAAAAAGGAAATTCTAATAGAGTACATGGAAATTATTGGCGGAAATTAATTTTATATATACGAAAATGACCATCATATGGATATATAAAAAAGCAAATAAAAATGTCACAACAATCGTGGAATCTAGAGAACTGTAAGGTAAACCTGAATTGGAGAAATATACCGGTGGTGAAAATAGTCAGTTGACGAGTTTTACAAAGTTATCAAAGTTTTGAACCGAAAAAAAAGGCACTATAAAAAAGGATGTCATTTTGTTTTTATTTGTGTCACTAATTTGGTATGAAATTTGAGCTATTTGGTGGAAGGGAATATATAATTAGAATTTCATATATTTTTTTTTTTTTTAATATGAAATAGGAACTTACTTGTATGTTGATGGAGCGGTGAGAGAGGTGAATGCTCGAATGTTTGGACGAGGATTTAAACTGGTAGACGGAAATGATCATGAATGGGAGGTAAATCAGTTGTTGTTTGCGGATGATACTGTACTGGTAGCAAACACAGAAGAGAAGCTTGACCGACTAGTGACAGAATTTGGAAGGGTGTGTGAGAGAAGGAAGTTGAGAGTTAATGTGGGTAGGAGTAAGGTTATGAGATGTACGAGAAGGGAAGGTGGTGCAAGGTTGAATGTCATGTTGAATGGAGAGTTACTTGAGGAGGTGGATCAGTTTAGGTACTTGGGGTCTGTTGTTGCAGCAAATGGTGGAGTGGAAGCAGATGTACGCCAGAGAGTGAATGAAGGATGCAAAGTGTTGGGGGCAGTTAAGGGAGTAGTAAAAAATAGAGGATTGGGCATGAATGCAAAAAGAGTTCTATATGGGAAAGTGATTGTACCAACTGTGATGTATGGATCGGAGTTGTGGGGAATAAAAGTGATGGAGAGACAGAAATTGAATGTGTTTGAGATGAAGTGTCTAAGGAGTATGGCTGGTGTATCTCGAGTAGATAGGGTTAGGAACGAAGTGGTGAGGGTGAGAACGGGTGTAAGAAATAAGTTAGCGGCTAGAGTGGATATGAATGTGTTGAGGTGGTTTGGCCATGTTGAGAGAATGGAAAATGGCTGTCTGCTAAAGAAGGTGATGCATGCAAGAGTTGATGGGAGAAGTACAAGAGGAAGGCAAAGATTTGGGTGGATGGATGGTGTGAAGAAAGCTCTGGGTGGTAGGAGGATAGATGTGAGAGAGGCAAGAGAGCGTGCTTGAAATAGGAATGAATGGCGAGCGATTGTGACGCAGTTCCGGTAGGCCCTGCTGCTTCCTGCGGTGCCTTGGATGACCGCGGAGGTAGCAGCAGTAGGGGATTCAGCACTATGAAGCTTCATCTGTGGTGGATAATGTGGGAGGTTGGGCTGTGGCACCCTAGCGGTACCAGCTGAATTCGGCTGAGTCCCTGGTTAGGCTGGAGGAACGAAGAGAGTAGTCCCCTTTTTGTTTTGTTTCTTTGTGATGTCGGCTACCCCCCAAAATTGGGGGAAGTGCCTGTGGTATATGGATGGATATGGAGGAACCTCTCTTACACTTCATAAGTATTCGAATTGAAATAACCGGTGATTCACTATGCAGTATCTTCTGAACAAACTCTTGTTATATCTTGGCCAGGTATTGAATATCGAAAGACACTTATACTTGTATACATTAATTTAATTTTGGCTAAACAGAATTTGTAGTAAGGAAGGTCACGAGTCTTTATGAAGAAGGAAAATAGAAACGTTTTTCTTATTACTATTACCTAGTATCAGGAAGAAAGAAGCTGGCAGGTATTCTCATTCTTGTTAGAGCCACAGAATAGAATGAATCAATGAAATTTGCAAAATATAAATACAATGGCCCATTTGTATTTTTGTGAGGACGTCTGAAAAATGTCCCAGTTTGATAGTTTTTATTTGTTTTTTGTTTTTTTTCGTTTCGTTTTCCACAATGCTTTTATTGTTTTAATTTAACATTTGTTGCCGGCTAAACGATTTGTTGTTTTGGAGAATACACCCATAGGTGTAGTTCTTTGTATCATTGAAATACTTTATCAAAATCAGCAGAATAAATATTATTAAATTATATGCATTCAA
>NC_090758.1:62027252-62033387 GCF_036898095.1 Palaemon carinicauda | reverse complement strand
AGATTAGGTAATGGAACGAACAGGTGGGTAAGGTTTTGTCGTGTACCAACCGTGTGTCACACAATTGTACATAATTCCGTTTGTATATATTATGCTTGTATCTGCGCTCTCTTCCCTCGCACTAAAAAGAACCTGAATGATCATGTCTCTGGTTTTGCTCTGAACTTTGTCTGTCCCTCGAACATGCCATGTCCTGTTGCCTTGAGGTTTTGTATATAAAGAAGAGTGTTCCTTAATATATAACTCAGTCGTTTCCAATCTGCCTTTGATTTCACAACTCCTCTCTCGGCACTGTCACATTGGTGACCCCGGAGTGACTCGCTCCTCCCGCCTCCCCCCCCCCCTCCACCTCTCACCGTTACTATGACGCTGTCAATGCATACCTTCTGCAGCAGTACTCGCCGTCGCCAGCCTCCCGTATAGCAACGCATTTTCAGCTCTCTCAACAACCGTTGGGGGACCAAAGGGCTTCGCTCACCCTCGGAAAATGACCAGTATCACTCGCCTGCATCCTTCCGCAGACAGCTCTCCTCTTGAGGTGAACCTACTTCGTGCCCCTATGGACAGCCACTTCATGACCTTCAAAACCTCCATCAACGCCTCCACTCGTGACGAAGAGGACACCTATTCAACTTCAACCGAAGCTGACTTGAATGCTGTAAGACATACACGCCTATGAATGCCGTAGGACATACACGCCTATGAACGCCGTAGGCCTATGAATGCCGTAGGACACGCCTATGAATACCGTAGGACACACACGCCTATGAATGCCGTAGGACACACTCGCCTATGAATGCCGTAGGACACGCCTATGAATGCCGTAGGATACACACGCCTATGAATGCCGTAGGACACACTCGCCTACCCCGTGACGAGCCGGAGCGGCAACACAGCCAACCATCATCCACCACTCGCTCGCACCCCAACCAACGACTTCTACAGCCACTCACTGCTGCTCATCGGCGCAGTTGTTACTATTACCTCTCCAGATTCAGGGCACCTATTTAACATGTTCAGTATGTCATTTTTAGAGGGGGAGCCATGTACCAACCGTGTGTCACACAATTGTACATAATTCCGTTTGTATATATTATGCTTGTATCTGCGCTCTCTTCCCTCGCACTAAAAAGAACCTGAATGATCATGTCTCCGGTTTTGCTCTGAACTTTGTCTGTCCCTCGAACATGCCATGTCCTGTTGCCTTGAGGTTTTGTATATAAAGAAGAGTGTTCCTTAATATATAACTCAGTTGATTGCATCCTGCCTTTGAGTTAACAACTCCTCTCTCGGCCCGTCACAGTCGTCAGACTCTAAGTTATACAAAGATTATCTGCTTTTACGGTATTTAGATAGTAGATTTATATATATATATATATATATATATATAAAGTATTTATACATACATATATATTTTTAAAAAATCTGGAAATTGAATAATTAGAAGGAATATAAAAGTGCAACTGATTGATTGAACATATTAATAAGTATATGTAAAAATGTGAATAAAAATTATAAGCTAATGAATAAATAAAGTTATAATTCATGGAGCGAAGAGCTATATGGCAATCGATTATCAACAAGTAACCTTAATATGTTAATTCCTATTATAGCCATTTTCTGGAGTAGTCCCTGCGAGGTTAACGCTGATATTGCTGTTGTTGTTGATGTTAATGTTGTTCTATATGACGCTGTGTCGACTTAACTGGATGCAGGCTCATATATGTAATTGTGAGTATTAATTGCTTAGCGATTGTTATTCACACTTGGTATCTCAGTGAGCAACATTTTCAGACAGGTCAGTAATTAAGGTCACAATTGGTAGATTGTTGGGTTTTGAAATGTTCGGTCCTTCATGAAGGGAAAACCCAGTAATCAAGACTTCAAAAGGAAAACCATTAACTATTGAAATTGGTTTGATATTAAGCGATGGAAATAGAATTCTGAATTATTGTGGTAGTATGCTAAAGAAACTGCACGTTTGGTAATTATAGTAATACACATAAGCAAATACACATCTTAAATTACCATAGTGATAGATTTTGGAAAATATACATAATAACGGTTCAATATACAGAATAACTATATGTATGTATGTATGTATGTATGTATGTATGTATGAATGTATGTCTTCTGACGAGAAGCCTTACAAGTTAGGTATCATTACATCTCAATATATCTTATTTGGAACCTTCTCAATATTTTCCTAAATTCAACGACAATAGTTCCTTTATTGACGTCTCTGGTGACACAAGATCGCATCTTCTCTTCGAACTCTTTAAAAGAAATATATTTTTCCCCGCCATTTTTCCTCCAGTAAATGATACAGGAACTTTTAGGGACAGAATTTAAAGTTTCCACACTTTCTTCATTATTCCAACTTTGTCTCCTCAAGTTATGCAATATTTGTGCATTCATACCACGTCAAATTAGATGAATTTGGATATTAATCAGTGATATAATGAGTAGTAAATATTAAATCTCCAAAACCTTGGTCCTATAGAAATTATATCAGTAGAAATAATGAATAGCTGTGATGTTATCAAATTTTATCAAAATATGAAACAAACTATACTGAACGATCCCTGACAACACGAAAGAACCACAATTTTCTCTACACTGAACGAACCCCACAAACATGAAAGCGTGTCAAGTGAATGTATGCGTCAATATCCTTATAGAAATCCTTTGAGAAGGAAAGGAGTGATCGTAAAAGGATGGAGATTTGGGGAAGCTTGCAATATCCTGTGATGATGAAATACAACGAAATCCTTTTGATGTAATATCCTTTACTCTAACAAAGACCTTTTAGTATAAAAGTAATGGAAACAAAGACTTAGCAAGAATATGGTTAAGAAAATAACATATATTATTATTATTATTATTATTATTATTATTATTATTATTATTATTATTATTATTATTATTTGTCTTGAGAACATTCTCTTTATTTTTCTATTCTTTTCATCTTTTATATAACAGAAAGAAACAACATTAATCTTAAATGAAGAATACTCTCCCTTAAATTTATAACCATACAAAAAGTATATTCTATTTTTAATTCAATAAAATTGAAGAAGACTTTTGGAAATATATAAAAGGAATTATAATATTATTAATAACAAACAAATTCAAGCGTAATACGAAAATAATAAACAAGAACCAATTTCCATAATAATTACTCAAGATAAAATATACAGAGTTTTTTAATTTCTTCAAAAGCGACATAAAAGAGACAAGATAAACACAGAGACGATGATAATGTTTACACTTAAGGTTCACTACGTTCGAGTCTCAATGACCGAGAGAGAGAGAGAGAGAGAGGAGAGAGAGAGAGAGAGAGAAACAAATTAATCTCAGATGCATTGGCAATAAAACTCTCTAATAGGATTCAATAGGACCCTAAACGCCGAATCTATCAAGGCTGTAAAAAAAGGCTAAAGAGGAGATAAGTATTGCTTCTCAAAATCTCTGTAAGGTTACGTCTGTCATCGGTCATCGTTATGTGAATTGAGAAGATTAGAAGGATTGATCGTAAGGAAGAAGAAGAATATTTGTCAGATCTCTGTTCTATTGTAATCAGAGCATTATTAATTTTCCTGTTGAAATGCATCTTTTGGGATACATATAACACACACATTCGCACACACACACACGCATATATATATGTGTATATATATATATATATATATATGTATATATATATATATATATATAAATGTATTTATATATATACATACATATATATATATATATGTGTGTGTGTGTGTGTGTGTATGCATTCTCACACACACACTAACAAACACACACACAAACACACACACGCACATATATATATATATATATATATGTATATATATATATATATATACATATATATATATACATATATATATATATATATACATATATATATATATATATATATGTGTGTGTGTGTGTGTGAGACAGAGGTATATATATATATATACATATATATACATATATATATATATATATATATATTTATATATATATATATATATATATACAGTATATATATATATATATATGTGTGTGTGTGTGTGTGAGACAGAGAGTATATATATATATATATATATACATATATATATATATATATATATTTATATATATATATATATATTTATATATATATACAGTATATATATATATATATATTACATATATATATATATATATATATAATGAAAAAACTATATATTCCCATAAAGGAGTCCTCGGCTATAGGATCTCTACACAATTTCCCAAGTAAAGAAAATTAAAAGTTGAGAAATTATTAAGACATCGAGCAAATATCTAAATAGTAAAGTAATATATTGAATAATCTTAATATTCTATATGATAAAAATAAAGACTTGTCAACTAATCTACATAAAAGCTATAAGAAAATAAACTTAAAATGACGATACATCGAACACGAATTTAATGGAAAAAAATAATGTTTTCAGAGAAATATCTGAATGGGGATCAGACATAGAAAAAGAAATTAACTCTTTTTAACCCAATGTAAAAATGCAATAAACCAAAGAAGAAGATGGATTATCAACAAAAGAGAAAAAGAAAAAAAAAACGATATTTGCTACATAAGATTCAAAAGATTTAACTTTTTTTACCAACCGTGTTTCACACATTGTACATAATTCCTTTTGTATATATTATGCTTGTATCTTCGCTCTTCCCTCGCACTAAAACGAACATGAAAATTCATGTCTGGTTTTTCCTCTGTAATATTGTCTGTCTTGTGAACTTGTTATGTCCTGTTGCCTTGAGGTTTTGTATATAAGGAGAGAGTTCTACAATAATACAACTCAGTCGTTCCTAACTTGCCTTTGAGTTCACAACCTTACTCGGCGCCGTCACATTGGTCACCCCGGAAGTCGACTCGCTACCACTGCCTTCCACCGCCACCTCCCTCGCCCTCCATCATTGGTACTATGACGGAGACAGACTCTACTACAGCAGTTGGCGTTGCGGCCGCCCCATTGAAACTTTCATCCTCCGCCACCGGAGAGGCGTTTGCTTGGTTTCAACGCGCTGAAGTCCACTTCCGTATCAGGGGCGTGACTCGCTCAACCACCAAAGTGGATTATGTTCTCGCGGCGATACCCGAGGGCACCTTCCAAAAATATCCGACTGGCTTTGTGAACAAGGAGACACCCCAATAGCGTATGATGCCCTCAAAACATACCTTCTGCAGCAGTACTCGCCGTCGCCAGCTGCCCGTATAGCAAAGCTTTTTCAGCTCTCGCAACAACTGTTGGGGGACCAAAGGGCTTCGCTTGCCCTCAGGGAAATGACCAGTATCGCTTGCCTTCAACCTGCCGCAGACGCATCTCCTCGTGAGGTGAACCTACTTCGTGCCCTTTGGATACACCGTTTACCCGAACCTGTACGCGCTGCCATACCCGATGTCGATAGTTTACCCATAAAGGACTTGATGACCAAATCCGACGCCCTTACGGACAGCCACTTCAAGACCTCCATCAACGCCTAAACCTCTGACGACGAGGATGCATATTCAACGTCAACCGAAGCTGACATGAATGCCGTAGGACATACACGCCTACCCCGTGACATGCCGAAGCGGCGACAAAGCCGCCCACCATCCACCAATCGTTCGCGCCCCAACGAACGACTTCTACAGCCACTTACTACCTCCCATCCGCCGTAGTTTTGCTACTACCACTTCAGATTCGGGGCAACCGCGAAGATATGTGCCAATAATTGTCAGTGGCCAAAAAACGTGTAAGTAGGCCATCGCTTGTGGCGGTGGCCTCTCATGTTTCTAATCTTTTCTTTTTACAGGATGCAGGAACGGGCGTGCGATTTTTGGTAGACACGGGTGCTTGTCGTTCTCTTTTGCCAAGGAAACTCTTCAAGGCACAACGTAGTCTGTCTACATCTGCCGACGTCCGCTAAGTAGCTGCCAACGGATCTGCGATACCCACCTACGGTTACGAGAACCTCACATTATCGTTCGGAACGGTAAATTCAATTAGAAGTTTCTCATTGCTGACGTCACAATGCCAATCCTCGGTGCGGATTTCCTCTCCATTTCCACCTTCTGGTCGATGTCGCCCACCGACGATTGGTCAACGCAGACTCGTACTTGTC
>NC_090758.1:62005572-62006752 GCF_036898095.1 Palaemon carinicauda | reverse complement strand
ATCCATATTCCTGTATGTACAATTTAGGTTAAGATTTATAATAGTAATTTATCATTCTCCAAATCACATAGGGGTGATATGAGTTACAAGGAGTTACAAGGACTGACAAGGATTTTGGATGTCTCAAAGACTTTTTAGTTCATCTGCGTCAACTCTTTTTGCTCTTGGCTAGAGCGATTCACTTTAAGCATTTAGAGTTCCCATGATCTTGTTTAAATTATTCTTGAACTTGTTTACCTTGTTACTGTTTACTACATCTGCTGGAAGTCTGTTCCATTTATATGCTATTTTGTGTGTAATGAAAGTGCCACAGTGGGTAGTGTTGGATATTTTCAATTCCCGTTCGTATCTGTTACTTCTGGACTGATTTGTGAGAGAGAGAGAGAGAGAGAAGTAAGTTACAAAACTTCAAAAATGTAAACACCCGTAAACTTATATATATATATATATATATATATATCAATCTATCTATCTATCTATCTATCTATCTATATATATATATATATATATATATATGGATAAATATCAACACAACATCGTGTTCAAAGAGAAATGAACTTCTACCTCATACTTGGGATCGAACGCTGGCCCCCTCAAATGAAAGGCCAGGTCGAAACCAACCATGCTACGAGAGGCCATAAAAGAAATCGGAACCTAACGCTACCCAGCTGTTAAGGATTTACCTGGCGAGACATCAGTCTCTTACCAGCGAGTTTTCCCCGACTTCCCGGCCCACCACGTGACACAATTGGTAGTAATTCATTCAAATTACCCCTAATGAGTCAATATGGATAAATATCAACACAACATCGTGTTCAAATAGAAATAAATTTCTACCTCATACTTGGGATCGAATGTGGTGGTGGGCTGGGAAGTCGGGGAAAACTCGCTGGTAAGAGACTGATGTCTCGCCAGGTAAATCCTTGAACTGCTTGGTAGCAGTTAGGTTCTGATTTCTTTTATGGCCTCTTGTGGCATGGTTGGTTTTGACCTGGCCTTTCATTTGAAGGGGCCAGCGTTCGATCCAAAGTATGAGGTAGAAATATATATATATATATATATATATATATATATGTTTGTGTGTGTATCATTCGTACCTCATGAAACTTATTCATAATTATCTTGTGGGAAATGAAGAAAGAGCTTATAATTTCATTAATATTTATATTTCCCTTATTCC
>NC_090758.1:61993072-62000572 GCF_036898095.1 Palaemon carinicauda | reverse complement strand
TGCTAGTTTGATGCTGAAACTCAAACTGTGTCGCGAAGTCACAGAACTCCTTTGAGCTGAACTGAGGTACATTGTCGCTGAAAAGGGTGTTCTGAACCCCATGTTCTGCAAATATTGACTTGAGTTTCTGGATTATAGACTTAGATGTGGTGCTTGTAAGGCATCTTATGAAGAAGAATGAACTGTAGTAGTTGACAACATGTAGGTATTCCACCCTTTGAGTTAAAATAATTCACATGATATCTTGTCCCATGGATGGTCGCCTTCTACGTGTATCAAAGGTTCCTTCTGTTGAGCTTTTTAGTTTCTTTAGCATATATTACATTGTTTCACTAACGACTCAATGTCATCATTTATTTTGGGCCAGTATACACATTCACGAGCTTGTAATCGGCACTTCTCGATGCCTTGGTGACTGATGTGTATGCGCTTTAAGGATGTCATACCTCAGACACCTTGGCACTATTTTCCAAGACCCTTTTAGGATGATACCATCTACAACAGCTAACTTGTCTCCAAAGCTCCAGTAGGGCCGCTGAATGACTGGACATTCCTTCTGTACTTCTGCCTATCTTTCGTGGACCATCTCCTTTAGTAGTGCCAGCTCACTATCAGTGGTTGTCGCTGACTTTATGGCTTCTAGTATGTCCCACGATACGTTTTGTATGACATGGATGGTTACGTTCACATCCTGTATTTCCTGGCCTTGGACTGGCATCTTCGAGAGTGCATCGGCTATGCATACCTCCTTGCCAGGCTTGTACCGAATATCGTATGAGTATGGTTGTAACCGTAGCAGCATGCGCATCAGTCTCGGTGGTGCCTGCGTGATGCTTTTCTTGGCAATAAATTCCAATGGCTTGTGGTTTGTCTCCACTATTACTGGGCGGCCGTACACGTAGTGGTGAAACCTATTTAATCCAAATACCACCCCAAGCATCTCCCTCTCTAAGTTACTGTAATTGCTTTCTGTCTGCGAAGGACTTTTGCTGGCACAGGCCAGATGTCGATCGTTCTGTAAGAGTGCAGCGCCGACACCTCTCATGCTAGCATCCGTTTGTATAGTGACATCTTGCTTAGCGTCAAAATATGTGAGCGTCACACAGTTTTGGAGGTCATGTTTGATAGCATCGAATGCCTTTTTGTGTTCTGGGCTCCCCACATACTCCACATTTTGTTTGACAAGGTCTCTCAGAGGGGCGGTCTTGGTTGTAAGGTTTGGGATGAACCTGGAGAGATAGTTCACCATGCCCAAGAAGGAATTAATTTCCTGTACGTTTCGAGGATTCACCATGTTGACAAAAGCGGTTATCTTGTCTGGGTCCGGTGGCTCCAGACCCTGTGATGTTAGATAGTTCCGAAGAATTTGATCCTGTTTAGCCGTACTCTGCATTTGTTGGGATTGAGACAGAGGCCAACTTCTTTCGTTCGTTTTATCACTTTACGCAGTCTCTGGTTGTGCTGTTCTTGTGTAGTTCTAAACACGACAATGTCATTGGCGATTGCGACTACCCCTTCTAGGCCCTTGAAGGTTTGGTCCACCTTCTTCTAGAACATGTCTTGTGCCGATACTAGGCTGCAGGGTAACCTGCAGAAACAGTACCAACCGTATGGGGTGTTAAAGGAGGTCAGAAACTTGGGTTCGTTATCGAGTTTCACATTCCAATACCCTGAACGTGCATCCAAGATGGTAACGAATGCAGCCTCCTATAGTTGGGGTAATATATCATCAAGTGTTTGGGTGTACTGGTGCGGTCTTTTTACCCACTTGTTTTGGTCTCTGGGGTCCAAGCAAATTCTAAGGTCTTCCGATGGTTTTGTGACATATAAGATGTTGTTCACCCAGTCGGTTGCCCTGTCATCTTTTTCGATTATGTCTAGGTTAGTCATGCGTTTAAGCTCCTGTTTAACAGCGTCCTTCAGTGACTCAGGCACGCGTCTGGGAGGGTGCATCACCGGCTCGGCATTTGGGTGTACCTCGATATGATATTCACAGGGAATAGTCTGATTCCGTCAAATAAAGTAGGATATTATTTGATTAACTCCTCCGTTTCATCACTAAGTTTACTTTTTTCGATGCCAGCAACTTCGCATATATGTTGGCAGCTGACAAATATACGCTCATACAAAAAAAAAGTAGTCAGTGCAATGAGTTGTTCTTTTGCCATCATCACTGTTCGAGTACTTGGTTTGCATATTGATATAGGGGAGAGGTTACCAGCACATCACCCTAGAATGATTTAAACAATGTTACAACACAATGTCACCTTCAATTTCACGTCTGAATGATGGCTAAAAGGAATGTTTGACTTCCATGAGTCCCTGTCGAGGTGGAAGAAGGCGAGAATCAATCACTGGATAAATGCTCGTGAATGTACACACAGGTGAGTGGGCGTTGAGGACCTAAAGTGATTAATGGCACATACAATACCCCAAAATATCTTTGGTTGCGCTGTATTTACTGTGTTCTAGATGATTGGTGATCATCTTGGGCAGTGCCTGTCGTTGGGGTCGCTATGTTAGATTCTAGATGGGCGTTGGGCGATGCGATATTTTCTTCTAATTGCGACATATTTTCGACATCTCTGTTTTTTCTCTTCAGGCAATAAGTGTCACGGACCCCATGTGAAGTTTTCGGTTCGACTTGTTAAGTATTAACTCATGTAGCCTTAATTATAATATTAAGGAAATAACAACACGTAACTCCAAGATAAGGTAACCGGAAGTGGTCTTTATTTTCATATGAAACAACGTATATTACAGAAAGTATGACAAGCCATATGACTCATTCGTCAAAGGAAACTCAAAACATCGCTGTAAACGATGAGTGCCTAATCTCTGGATCAAACTCTACTTAGTTTCCAGAAAATAAATTGGGATGATAAAGATCAAAGTCTGGGTTAAACGAACATGCTCTCGATGTTTTGGTTTGGAGGATGAAGGTGTTTAAGAATTAAAATTTGAATAATATATACAAATTATTGAATAAATCGTCCATACTCTGAAGAATAAACATGTAAAAGCTTAGTATGTTGAAAAGATATTATAAAAAAAAATTATTTTTACGAATAAAAATCATCTACATAGTTGGATGATATAAATGTTTATATTCTTGGATATAGATGTTTATAATTTTGATGAAAAAAATATAGAAACTAAGTGTAAACATTTTGGAGGATGAAAGCTTCATATTTCGATGAATAAACTTTTTTATATTCAAGGAAAAAGAATTAATAGTTTTGATAACATAATCCTTGATCCAATGGAACCTTTTAAGGAAGCAAAGTTTGATGGCTTGAAAGGCTAAAAGAGTTTGTATTATAGAGGAGCGTGTTTTCTGATAACAATGAAAGGCCTTATTCAGAACATGTTCCATTTCCAAGCAACTCTAAATTCAAGGTTGCAGGCAAATTCTCTAAAGTGGAAAATTCTAAACATGTTCTTTACTTTCATATCCGACACAACATCGAGAGAGAGAGAGAGGAGGAGAGAGAGAGAGAGAGAGAGAGAATATGTTAAAGCCATCCTCTATACACGCAATAAATATTTCGTTTGACCTTCGACCTTCTCTGTATTGCAAGTCTTCAGTCTCTTGTGGATTTTGCTTCACGTTAGTCGAAATTGGACGGAATTCAGTTACTGTATATCAGGCCATTTTTGGAGAGAGAGAGAGAGAGAGAGAGAGAGAGAGAGAGAGAGAGAGAGAGGACTCATAATACTGTATAGCGATCAATTATTAAAACTACCCACATTAGAATTTTAATGGCTATGAACTAATGAATTTATCGTTTTCTGTACGTTTATCTCCCCTTCAGGGGTAACTTAAAAATATTGCTCAAATTCCATTTTGTCATCGACTAATGAGATTGATATTGGAGTAGCCTATAGAGATATTCAACTGATTTGAAATCTTTGAATTTTAGATTTCTATTGGATGTATTTTGCTCCTTATAGAGAGAGAGAGAGAGAGAGAGAGAGAGAGAGAGAGAGAGAGAGAGTCCCGTGAATAGAAACAATTAGAAATAATAAATAATAATAATTCCTTTAATTTTTTGTTTTATTCCTCTTAAAAGATAAAGGTTTTAATGCGGCTAAATTAAGTATTCAATGTAAAAGTATCCAGAATAGTAGGTCAGAATTATACATACATACATATACCAAGGCACTTCCCCCAATTTTGGGGGCTAGCTGACATCAAACAAATGAAACAAAAAAAGGGGACGTCTCCTCTCTATGTTCCTCCCAGCCTGACAAGGGACTCAACCGAGTTTGGCTGGTACTGCTAGCGTGGCACCGCCCACCCTCCCACGTTATCCACCACCGATGAAGCTTCATAATGCTGAATCCCCTACTGCTGCTACCTCCGTGGTCATCCAAGGCACCAGAGGAAGCAACAGGGCTTACCGGAACTGCGTCACAATCGCTCGCCATTCATTCCTATTTCTAGCATTTTCTCTTGCCTCTCTCACATCTATCCTGCTATCACCCAGAGCTTCTTTCACTCCATCCATCCACCCAAATCTTGGCCTTCCTCTTGTACTTCTCCCATCAACTCTTACACTCATCACCTTCTTCAGCAGACAGCCATTTTCCATTCTCTCAACATGGCCAAACCACTTCAACACATTCATATCCACTCTAGCTGCTAACTCATTTCTTACACCCGTTCTCACCCTCATTACTTCGTTCCTAACTTTATCTACTCGAGATACACCAGCAATACTCCTTAGACACTTCATCTCAAACACATTCAATTTCTGTCTCTCCGTCACTTTCATTCCCCACAACTCTAATCCATACATCACAGTTGGTACAATCACTTCCTCATACAGAACTCTCTTTACATTCATGCCCAACCCTCTATTTTTTACTACTCCCTTAACTTCCCCAAACACTTTGCATCCTTCATTCACTCTCTGACGTACATCTGCTTCCACTCCACCATTTGCTGCAACAACAGACCCAAAGTACTTAAACTGATCCACCTCCTCAAGTAACTCTCCATTTAACATGACATTCAACCTCGTACCACCTTCCTATCTCGTACATCTCTTAACCTTACTCTTACCCACATTAACTCTCAACTTCCTTCTCTCACACACCCTTCCAAATTCTGTCACTAATCGGCCAAGCTTCTCTTCCGCGTCTGCAACCAGTACAGTGTCATCCGCAAACAACAACTTATTTACCTCCCATTCATGGTCCTTCTCGTCTACCAGTTTCAATCCACGTCCAAGCACTCTAGCATTCACCTCTCTCACCACCCCATCAACATACAACTTAAACAACCACGGTGACATCACACATCCCTGTCTCAGTCCCACTCTCACCGGAAACCAATCGCTCACTTCATTTCCTATCCTACCACATGCTTTACTACCTTTGTAGAAACTTTTCACTGCATGCAACAACCTTCCACTAACTCCATATAACCTTATCTCATTCCACATTGCTTCCCTATCAACTCTATCATATGCTTTCTCCAGATCCATAAACGCAACATACACATCCTTACATTTCGCTAAATATTTCTCACATATCTGCCTAACTGTAAGAATCTGAATTATATCTGTACTAAATTGTTTTACCTATAACAAATGAGAAAAATTTCAACTATTTCTTTAAAATGAATGTGAAATGTAGTATTAGTATATACATAGCAAAAATATCTCTTTTTTTTACACAGATACTAAACATCGAATTTTATTAAAATTTTAAATATATTAATCTGATTTTCATAAGAATATATATCTATATTAAACCAAAATCTTATTCATCTACATAAAAGAGTATTAATTATCAAAGAACATTAAAATGTCTTTTATTCATATACCCTCTTAAATTCTACTTTTAAATCCAGGTCTTTGGAGTCGTATTGTCAGTTGAACAGAGACTATGTATAAAGAGAAATGGGATTATTGTTGAATCTTCTCTTTCTTAGATAGTGTTCTGTTTTTCATGTTTTTGACAGACTGAATTTTAGGCATAAGACGGTTTTACAGGTCTCCTGTTCTTCAAGGAAATTATCATTCACCTTCTTAATTTAAATTTGGTCTACAATATTTTACTCAATAAGATTTTGATGATATTCTTCACTGATTACCCTATGGAAACACAATAAGTTATTAACCTTAATTTCATACTTAACATTTCTCTAAAGAATTTCGAATAGTTTAACATTTTACAGTTAAGGTTTACATCACGAATCTCATTTGGTTAACTAACAAACACAAATGGATTATCAGACATATCAAACGATTATAATGTTTATTTCAATATGCATTATCATGATTAATTAATGTCCTCAGAGCAAAAATGTAGACACCTCCACGACGCAATCATTAATACAATACTCTGGTAACGAGAAAAGGAATAATAAGTATTTTCATTAAAAGAATTATCAGTGTGGAATGCGTTTCAGATAATTAATTCCTAGAATGCCTCAGGAAATATATTACTTAATTTCAGGTAAATAATCTTAATGCATAATTCATGTCTCTCTCTCTCTCTCTCTCTCTCTCTCTCTCTCTCTCTCTCTCTCTCTCTTCACAGCTTAGACTAAGAAACTTGAATGTATTGATCTAATTACAACACTAATTATAGCTTTGATATTTTATAAAAACTCCAAAGTATAATCTTATTCTTTAATTTTGGACCAACTACATTTATTGAATGATTTATACGTCTGAATATTATCTAAAAGTCAGTATTGAGGTATAGTGAATCAGTTTCACCAATAATAATAATAATAATAATAATAATAATAATAATAATAATAATAATAATAATAATAATAATAATAATAATAATAATAATAATAATAGTGTTAGAAATACAATTGCATAGTAAAAATATCTCGGCTTAACAAATGTATTGATGTTATCAAAATTATGTTTTTATCTACGATTAGTAGACTTTTATAGTAACTATTACTTAATTTTAGAGACCCAAATTAAAATATTTTTGTTATGTCTTTACATTTTGTTATGAACTAAAACAAAAGTATTTATTATCCTAGTTTGTTATGATTGAAGTTGATACCCATGCGATTACTTCTTTACTTCTATATTATTATTATTATTATTACTTATTAAGCTACCACCCTAGTTGGAAAAGGAGGATGCTATAAGCCCAGGGGCTCCAACAGGGAAAATAGCTCAGTGAGGAAAGGAAAAAGGAAAATAAAATATCTTAAGAAGAGTAACAACAATAAATTTCTCCTATATAAAATATAAAAACTTTAACAAAACAAGATGGATAGAAATAGGATGGGAGAGTGTGCTCGAGTTTACCCTCAAGCAAGAAAACTCCCACCCAAGACAGTGGAAGGCCATGGTACAGAGGCTACGGCACTACCCAAGACTAGAGAACAGTGGTTTGGTTTTGGAGTGTCCTTCTCCTAGAAGAACTGCTTACCATAGCTAAAGAGTCTCCTCTAACCTTACCAAGAGGAAAGTGGACAATGAACAATTACATTACAGTAACCCCTTGAGTGGAGAA